>NW_027288428.1:0-134434 GCF_047511675.1 Marmota flaviventris | reverse complement strand
GGGTTAGGGTTAGAGTTAGTGTTCGGTTAATTTAGGATTAGGGTTAGGGTTAGTGTTAGGATTAGGGTTAGGGTTTGTGTTAGGTTTAGGGTTTGTACTAGGGTTAGGGTTAAGGTAAGTGTTAGGTTATGTTTAAGGTACGTTTAGGGTTAAGGTTAGGGTTACTGTTAGTGTTAGTGTTTTGCATTAGGGTTAGGGTTAGGTTTAGGTTAGTGTTAGGTTTAGTGTTTGTGTTAGTGTTAGCATTAGGTTTAGGATTAGTGATAGGGTTAGGGTTAGGGATAGGGTTACTTTAGTGTTAGTGTTAGGGTTTGTGGTATGGTTAAGGTTCATGTTATGGTTAGGGTTTGGCTAAGTGTTAGTGTTAGAGTTAGGGTTAGGGTGATGGTCAGCAATAGTGTTAGGGTTATGGATGTTTAGAGTGAGCAATAGTGTTAGGATTAGGGATGTTTAGGGGTTATGGTTAGGGTTAGGGTTAGATTTAGTGTTAGGGTTTTTGTTACCGTTAGGTTTAGGGTTAGTGATAGAATTAGGATTAGGGTTAGTTTGAGGCTTAGTGTTAGGGTAGTGTTAGTATAAATTTTAGGCTTACAATATGGATTATGTTTAGGGTTAGAGTTAGGGTAAGGGTTAGTTTTAGGGTTAGGGATATTGTTAAGATTAGGGTAAGGGTTAGGTTTAGGGTTAGTGTTAGGTTTAGGGTTAGTGTTATGGTTAGGGTTAGTGATCGGTTTAAGTTTAGTTTTCATGTTAGTGTTATGTTTAGTGTGAGTGTTACGTTAGGTTTAGGGTTAGGGTTAGGATTAGGTTTAGTGTTAGTAATTGGGTTAGTGTTAGGGTTAGGGTTATGGATAGTGTTAAGGTTAGGGATAGGTTAAACATTAATGTTAGGCATAGGGTGAGGGTTTGTGTTACGGTTAGGGTTAGGGTTTGGTTTAAGTTTAGTGTTAGGGTTAGTATAAGGGTTAGGATTAGTGTTAGAGTAACAGTTAGGGCTATGGTTAGTGTTAAGTTTACGGTAAGTTTTAGGGTTAAGGGAAGTGTTGCTGTTAGATTAGGGTTAGAATTAGGGTTAGTGTTAGAATTAGGGTTAGATTTAGGATTAGGTTTATGGTTAGTAATAGGTTTATTGTTAGTGATAGGGTTAGGGTATGGTTTAGGTTTAGTGTTAGGCTTATGTTTAAGATTAGTGTTAGATTTAGTATTAGTGTTAGACATAGGGTGAAGTTTAGTGTTAGGGTTAGTGTTAAGGTTAGGATAGGGTTATGGTTCTTGTTAGGGTTAGGGTTACTGTTAGGCTTAGGATTATGTTTAGGGTAAATATAAGTTTTAGGGTTACGGTTACTGATAGAATTCGTGTTAGTGTTAGGGTTAGGGTTAGCGTTAGGATTAGGGTTATTGTTAGGGTTAGGGTTAGTGTTAGGGTTAGGGTTTGAGTTAGGGTTAGGGTTAGGTTTAGGTTAGAGTTAGTGTCAGCATTAGGGGTGGATTAAGGTAAGGGTTATGATAAGGTTTAGTGTTAGTGTTAGGGTTAGGGTAAGGGTTAGTGTTAGTGTTAGTATTACAGTAAGAAATAGGGTTAGGTTTAGGTTTAGAGTTAGGGTTATCATATGAGTTAGGTTTAGTGTTAGATTTAGGGTTATTGTTTGTGTTAGGGTTAAGGTTATGGTAAGACTTAGTGTTTGTGTTAGGTTTAAGCTTAGAGTTAGGTTTAGCATTAGGGTTAGTATTAAGGTTAGTTTTAGGGTTAGTGATAGTGTTAAGGTTAGGGTTATATTTAGGGTTATGGTTAGGATAGGTTTTCTATTAATGTTAGTGTTATGGTTAAGTTTAGAGTTAGGGTTAGTTTTCGGCTTAAGGTAAGGTTTAGGGTTAGATTACGGATTAGGGTTAGTTTTAGTGTTAGGGTTAGTGTTAGGGTTAGGGTTATTATTACGGTTAGGGTTAATGTTTAGGCTAGGGTTTGTCTTCAGTTTATGGTTAGTGTTAGCATTAGTGGTAGGGTTACTGTTATGTTTCGGTTTAGATTTATGGTTAGGATTAGGTTTTGTTTTAGGTTTAGTGTTTGGTAAGGATTAGGATTATGGTTAAGATTAGCATTAGGGTTATTGTTACGGATAGTGTTAGGGTTAAGGTTATGTTTAGGTTTGGTGTTAGGGTTTGGGTAGGTTTAGGGTTAGTTTTAAAGTTGTGTTAGGTTTAAGTATTGAGAGCCACAGCCAAGTGGCATTGGCCCCTGGCATTTTGCAAGAAGTAGTGGTTGAGAGGTGACCCCAGCGAGGCATTAAGATGATGACTTTTGATGTCTCACAGATTTCCCAGGTGAGCTCTTGTGGGGATTAATGAAGAGTTTGCATTGGTTGTTGGAGTTCCTATGGAGGGAGTTCCGGTTGGTGTGTGGTCGCTGGAAGGATGCTGTGGGCAGCATTTAGGGAAGTTTAGAAATAAAGTTTGTTCCTGCTTGAGTGGCTCATGATTTGTGCCCATCCAGACTGCGACAATTGGTGTCCTGTATGGGGAACTCCTGAGGGTAAGTGATAAGGTAAACTGCTCACTCCTGAGGCCAGTGTGAGAGGATGGTAACCATGTAAACATTCTTCTTTCATTTTGTTTCGCTTTTGTTTTAAGTCGCAAATCCCTGGAGATGGGTGGGACAGAAGAAAAACCACTCACATCTGAGGAAAAAATATTTGTGTCTGAGGAACAGATAGGAATAAAGGATGGATGGACAGTTAAGGAGGATAGAAAGGCTGATATAATGAATTTTTGTTTCATTTTGTCTTGGTTTTATTTTGCATTATCTTACTGAGGTGTATCTTCATCACCGAAATATGGAATTATAAATTAGTAAGAACCAAACCAAAAGGGCATTAAGTAAAGTGCTAGAGGAAGGAGGCAGCTCACTAAAATCAAGAACAGTTAGGGCATACATTAAGATGATACAAAGGTGTAGCCCATGGTACATTGAAAAGGGGTTGTTAAATATATCACAACGGAACCATCATTGTGAAGATTTTAAAAAGATACAAAAGGAAAGCCCAGGAACTCTGCCAGTTGGCACATTAACATAATGGACATTGGTACAATCTTGTTTGCTTAGTTTAGGAGAAGACATCTTACATCAAGTAAAAGAGGAAGTCTCTTGTGTTAGTCAGACAAAGGAAAAATGTCTAGAGGAGGAACGGCTATCAGGGAGAAATTACAACACGAGGCTGCTACTAACACCTTTCTATCACCAGAGGGCATAAGTGTCCAACCAACAGCTCCACCTATGGAGACAACCTATGCTGGGGGGCCCCAACCCCCATAGTAGTTTCCAGATGGGATCCTGAGACAGGAACTCAAAGATTAGCATGCCCTGTATTTGAGACAGCAGAAGGGCATCAAATTCATCATGCTTTAGATTTAAAAACAGTGAAGCAGCTAAAAGAGTCTGTAACAACATTTCGTCCTCAAGAACACTTCACTGTAAGCATGGTCGAATCCATTACCAGCTTAAACATGACACCAGCGGAATGGACTAGTATGTGTAAAGATGTGCTAAATGGAGGACAATACCTGTTATGGAAAGTTGCCAATGAGGAATTTTGCACAGCGACGACTAGGCAAAACACAGCAGCTGGTTATCCTCAGAGAAATCTAGATATTTTGTTAGGAAAGGGATCTTATGAGGTTCAGCAGCAACAAATTGCATATGATCCTGCCATATACTCACAAATTGGTGCAGATGCGGTTAGGGCATGGAAGACTTTACATGGACATGGAGATTTACAAGGTCAGTTATCTAAGGTAATACAAGGAGCTAATGAATCTTGCACTGAATTTGTAGATAGGCTTATTCAAACAGCTACCAGAGTTTTTGGGGATACAGAACAATCAATGTCATTAATTAAAGAGCTAGCCTTTGAGCAAGCAAATTGATGGTGCAAGAAGGCCATTAGAACATGTAAACATGAAGATTTAAATATATATATATTATATATATATATATATATATATATATATATATATACACATATATATGTATATATAAAATTATGTAGAGACAATAATGAACAACGGCAAGTCTTGGAATCTGCAGTACAACAGGCTTTAGATGTCAGGCAAAAACATACTACAATTGTGAACAAAAAGGACATTTTAAAAGGAATTGCCCCATAAGAGGAGGGTTTAAAAAAACTAGGTATCAAAGGAGTAGAATACAGGGTATTTGCCCATGATGCCATAGAGGGAGACATTGGGCTAATGAATGCAGTTCACAAACCACCATAGAGGGTAATCTGTTATCAAAAAATGGACAAGGACCAGATGTTTACCCATGATATCATGGAGAATAGTATTGGGCTCCATTGCCAAAAAACGGACAGGGGGACCCAATGCTCTGTGCTCCAAATCCCATAACCACAAATATACGGGACAATGGAGGAACCCAACAACACCATCAGGGCAGTGCACAGGACATATTATCCTTTAAATCCCTCACTAGACAAACCAGAAAGATCGCAGGATTGGACAACTGCACCTCCGCCAGAGCAATATTAACTCCAGAGATGGGAGTTCATATCACTCCCACAGGGGTAAATGGGCCTCTTCCCCAAAAAACAGTAGGGTTATTATCAGGACACAGTTCTTCTACTATAAAAGGACTTATGATAAGTCCTGGGGTAATTGATCCTGATTATGAAGGTGAAATAAAAATTATAGCCAGTTCTCCAAAGGGTATATCAGTAATTTCACCAGGAGATAGAATAGCACATTTATTAATAATACCCAACCTACATGATAAATTTTCCAGTCGTATAATAGAAAGAGGTTCCAGGGGATTAAGCTCCACAGGTGTAGATGGGGCTATGCTTTCTTTCAATTTAGATTCTTACCCAATGCTAAATCAAAATATTCAAGGACATGAATTTAATGGGCTCCTGGATACAGGTGCAGACCTTAGCATTATTTCTCATCAAGAATGGCCAAAACATTGGCCGTTTCAACAAGCCAATCTAATGCTTTGAGGCAAAGGAGTGGCAACTAATCCCCATAGAAGTGCAATGGTATTAGATTGGAAGGCTCCTGAAGGATGTGAAGGAACTATACAGCCATATGTATTGGATCATCTTCCCATAAATTTATGAGGATGAGATGTCCTAGATCAATTAGGACTAACATTAACAAATATCATCAATCCAAATGTGCCCACTATTATGGATAGACAAGGTTTTTGGAAAGGAAAAAGATTAGGAGAACAAGAACAAGGTATAGCAGCACCATACAAATAGATCAAGGAACAGACACACATGGATTTGGTTTTCAGGAGGGTCACTGAGATAAGAAAAATTACTTGGAAATCAGAAAGGCCAGTATGGGTTCCTCAGTGGCCCCTGACTACAGAAAAGTCACAAGCAGCCCCTGACCAGGTCAAACAACAAGTAGCAGAGGGACATATACAACCTTCTGTATCTCCCCATAATACTCCCATTTTTGTCTTCAAAAAGAAATCTGGTAAGGGGAGATTATTGCAAGATTTAAGAGCCATTCATAGTGAGATGGTTATTATGGGACCTGCTCAATCGGGAATTCCCCAATTGTCTGCTTTGCCAAAAACCTGGTATGTTTTAGTTATAGATATTAAAGATTTTTTTTTTTTTCAATTCCAATTCATCCTGAGGATAGTCAAGGTTTGGCATTTACTATCCCTGTACTGAATCATGAAGGTCCTGAACAGAGATATTAATAGAAAGTACTCCCTTAAGGGATGGATAACAGCCCAACTGTGTGTCAAATTTATGTTAAAAAAGCAATCTAGCCAAATCATCAAAATCGTAACTACAAATATTTCACTGTATGGATGATGCATTATTAGCACACAATGATAAAAATGCATTGATAGAATGTTATGCCACACTTACAAACTTATTTAAAATTATAATCTAGAGATAGCAATAGATAAAGTACAATGAAATTTTCAATTAATTATTTAGGAGTTCTATCATCCTCAACCATGGTCCATCCTCCAAAAACTCAAATACAAGTAGAGCAACTCAAATCACTTAACGACTTTCAAAAGTTATAAGGAGACATAAATTGGATAAGGCCTTATCTTGGCATACCAACAGGAGAATTGGGACCTTTTTTTGATATCCTAAAAGGAAAATCAGACGCAAATTCACTCTGCATACTAATGCCTGAAGCAAGAAATATACTAAAAATCTTTGAAACATATATGGAAAATATGCATTTGGATAGAATTGATATAAGTTTGCCTTTATTATTTATTGTACTACCAACAAAAAATATTCCTACAGGAGTATATTGGCAAGAAGGTCCATTATTATGGATTCATTTATCTTATTCTCCTAACACTATTCTTACTAGGTACCCTGAGGCTGTAGGACAATTAATACTCAAAGGAATAAAAGCAGCAAAGGGAATGTTTGAAATTTCTCCCAATGAAATTATTACTCCATATACAAAGGATCAAATTAAATAGTTAGCTAATGAGTTAAATACTTGGGCAATAATCATGTGCAAATATAATGTTTCATTTGATAACCACTTACCATCTAATCCTTTGTTATCTTTTTGGTCTTTGCATCTTGTAGTTTTTCCAAAAATGACAAGAAAAACACCTATCATGAATGCTCCAAATATATTTACTGTTGGGTCAAATAATGGTACAGCAGGAGTATTTATCCCTCATCAAACTTTTAATTTTTAGTTCCAAACAAATCAGCTCAAAAGTAGAGCTTAATGCAGTATTACAAGCTTTTGTGATGTTTAATTAAAGATTCTTTATTTAATTTATTTTCTGATAGTATATAGTTAATGCTATAGTATCACTTGAAGATGCTGGTAGGATTTCTCCTTCCTCTACTGTTTTCTCTTTGTTTTCCACTATACAAAGTCTAATCTGGGACAGAAAAGATCCATTCTTTATAGGACCTATCAGGTCACATACAGGATTGCCTGGAGCCCTTATTTTGGGCAATGATTTAGCAGATAAAACTACACATGACATACATATTTTCTTTACACTAGAAGAAGCTACAAATTTTCATAAAATGTTCCATGCCAATGCTAATACTTTACAAAAGCGTTTTAAAATATCTAAGAAACAAGTTAGACAAATAATAAAACAATGTCAAAATTGTGTGACCTTTTTACCACAAGTTAATCTTAGAGTCAATCCTAGAGGACTGATACCTAACCATATTTGCCAGATGGACATCACACACTTGCCAGAATTTGGAAAATTAAAATATTTGCATGTTACAGTTGATACTTCTTCCGGATTTTTGATGGAATCCCTTCATGCTGGAGAAAAAACTAAAGATTTTATAGCTCATTGTTTACAAAATTTTGCCACTGTGGGGGTTCCAAAACAGGTAAAAACAGATAATGGCCCTGGTTATACTTCTACCTCTTTTAAAAAATTTTGCTCATCATTTGCCATTACTCATATAACAGGAATCCCATACAATCCACTGGGACAAGGCATAGTTGAAAGAGCTCATCAAACTATTAAAATGTACTTATTAAAGCAGAAAGAAGGAATTGGGAAGGGGTATATATCCCCCAAAGTTAAACTTAAAATAACTGTTTTTACTCTAAACTTTTAAAATTTTGATTCATCAGGGCTTAGTGCTGCAGAAAGGCATATATGTCGAAAAAATGTACATAAGCCCAAGGTACTTTGGCATGATATTGTAACAGGACAATGGAAAGGTCCTGACCCAGTGATTGTCTGGAGTCGGTGGTCTGTTTGTGTATGTCCACAGGGAGAACAGCAGCCGATTTTTATTCCAGAGAGATTAACTTAAGTGATTTCTACAGACCAAAAAGAAGATGATTTGGCAACTTCACCAACCAGCACGAACTCTTCAGGAATCCCTGTGAGAGCTCAATAGAAGCTCTGTGCATTTTGCCAGAAGTAGGGGTTGAGAGGTTACACCAACGACTCATTAAGATGTTGACTTTTGAGTTCTCACAGAGTTCCTATTGAGCTCTCGTGGGGATTCCTGAAGAGTTCGTGCTGGTTGGTGAAGTTCCGGTGGAGGGTTGTCCGGTTGATGTGTGGTTGCTGGAAGGACCGAGTGGGTGGCATTTGGGGGAGTTCGGAAATAAAGTTTATTCCTGCTTGAGTGGCTCATGATTTGTGCCCAGCGAGACTGTGGCAGGTTTAGGGTTAGTGTTAGGGTTAGTATAAGGTTAGGTTTTGGGTTAAGGAGAGGGTTATATTTAGGGTTAGGGCTAGTGTTAGGCTTAGTGTTAAGGTAGGGTTAGGTTTAATGTTAGGGTTTGGGTTACGGATAGTGTATTGTTAGGGTTAGGTTTATGGTTAGGTTAATGGTAACAGTAAGTGTTAGGTTAGGTTTTGTGGTAGGAATAGGGTTAGGCTTCAGGTTAGTGTTAGGGTTAGGTTAGCTTTAGGGTTAGTGTTAGGGTTAGGATTGGGTTAGTGTTAGTGTTTGGGTTAGGGTTAGGGTTTGTGTTAGGTTTATGGTTAGGGTTGGTGTTAGGGTTAAAGTTAGGGTTAGTTTTAAGGTTAGCATTAGTGTTAGTGTTAGGGTTAGGGTTAGCAATAGTGTTAAGTTTAGGGATACATTTCCATTTAGTGTTAGCGTTAGGGTTAGTGTTAGGGTTAGTGTTATGTTTATGGTTAGGTTTAGGGATTGGGTTAATGTTAGGGTGAGCATTAGGCTTAGGTTACTGGTTAAGGATAGGGTCAGCCTTAGAGTTAGGGTTAGTGTTAGGGTTAGTATTAAGGATAGGGTTAGGTTTACTGTTAGGGTTCAGGTTACAGATAGGGTTAGGATTAGTATTAAGGTTAGGTTTATGGTTAGGTTAAGGGTTACACTAAGTGTTAGATTAGGTTTAGAGTTAGGATTAGGGTTAGGGTTTGGGTTAGTGTTAGTGTTATGTTTGAGTTAGGGTTAGTGTTAGTTTTATTGTTAAGGTTAGGGTTAGGTTTGTGTTAGTGTTAGTGTTAGGGTTAGGGTTTGAGTTAGGGTTAGTGTTAGGGTTAGGATAAGATTTAGGATTAGTGTTATGCTTAGGGTTAGGAATTGGGTTAGCGTTGAAGTTAGTTTTAGGATTAGGGTTAAGGTTATTTTTAGGGTTAGGGAAGGGTTAGTGTTAGAGTTAGTGTTTGTCTTAGGGTTGGTTTAGGATTAGTGTTAGGGTTAGTGTTAGGAGAATGTTTACTGATAGGGTTAGGTTTAGGATTAATATTAGGTTTAGGATTAGGATTAATGTTAGGGTTGATATACAGTTAGGTTAGGGTAAGTGTTAGGTTTATGGTTAGGTTTACGTTTAGAGATAGCTTTAGAGTTAAGTTTAGGGTTAATGATAGTTAGGGTTAGGGTTGGGTTAGGTTTAGGGTTTGTGTTCGGGTTAGGATAAGGGTTTGTGTTAGGTTTAAATTAAGGGTTAGTGTTAGGTTGGGTTAGTGTTAGTGTTACTGTTAGGGTTAGGGTTTGTGTAACGCTTGCGGTTAGAGTTCATGTTAGTTTTAGTGTTAGTTTTATTTTTAGTGTTAGAGTTAGGGTTAGGATTAGGTTTAGCAATAGTGTTAAGGTTAGGGATATGTTTAAGTTTAATGTTAGTGTTAGGTTTTGTATTAGGGTTAGTGTTATATTTAGGGTTAGGTTTAGAGATAGAGTTAATATTAGGATTATCATTGGGGTTGGGTTTCGGTTTAAGGATAGGGTTAGCCTTAGGGTTAGGGTTATTGTTAGGATTAGGGTTATGGTTAGGATTCATGTTAGGGTTATTTTTATGGTTAGGGTTAAGATTAGGGTTAGGGTGAGTGTTAGGGTTAGGGCTAGGATTTTGGTTAGGGTTAGTGGTAGGTTTAGAATAATGGTAAGAGTTTATAGTACAATTAGGTGTCAGGTTAGGGATAGATTGAGTGTTTGTGGTTAGGTTTATGGTTTGTGTTAAGGTTAGGGTTATGGTTATGGTTAGGGTTAAAATTAGGGTTAGTGTCAGTGTTAGGGTTAAGTTTACGGTTAGTGTTAGTGTAAGGTGTAGTGTCAGTGTTGGTGTTAGGGTAAGTGTTTGGGTTAGGATAAGTTTTAGAGTGAAGGTAGAAGTTAGGGTTAGGTTTAGTGGTAGATTTAGCTAGCATTAGGGTTAGTGTTAGGGTTAGGGTTAGGGTTAGGTTTAGTGTTAGTGATAGGTTCAGGTTTATGGTTAGGATTAGGGTTAATTATAGGTTAGGTTTGGGGCTAGGGTTTGTGTTAGTGTTATGGTTTGGGTTAGGTTTACAGTTAGTGTTAGTGTTACAGTAAGTGTTAGGGTTAGGGTTTGGTTAGGTTTATTTTCATAGTTTGGGTTAGGGTTAGTATTAGGTTTAGGGTTAGGGTCAGGTTGTTAGTGTTAGGGTCAGGATTAGGTTTACTTTTAGCGGTACATTTCAGATTAGGTTAGGGTTAGGTTTAGTGTTAGTGTTAGGGTTAGGGTTAGTGTTAGTGTTAGGGTTAGGGTTTGTGCTCTCAAATTTGGTTTTCTGATGAGCAGGGAAATGGATGGCATTAGAGCAGATTATGCTAAGTGAATCTAGCCAATCCTTAAAAAAACAAATGCCAAATGTCTTCTTTGATATAAAGAGAGCAACTAAGATCAGAACAGGGAAGAAGAACATGAGGAAAAGACTAATATTAAACAGAGGCGAGTGGGGGGAGAGAAAGGGAGAGAGAAGGGAAACTGTATGGAAATGGAAGGAGACCCTCATTGTTACACAAAATTACATATAAGAGTTTGTGAGGGGAAAGGGAAAAAACAAGGGAGAGAATTACACAACAGCAGATGGGGTAGAAAGGGAAGATGAGAGGGAAGGGGAGGAGGGATAGTAGGGGATAGGAAGGGTAGCAGAAAACAACAGTCATTAATATGGTATTATGTAAAAATGTGGATGTGTAACCGATGTGATTCTGCAACTTGTATTTGGGGTAAAAAATGGGAGTTCATAACCCACTTGAATCAAATGTATGGAAGATGATATGTCATGAGCTTTGTAATGATTTGAACAACCAATTTAAAAAAAAAGAATTAGGGTTTGTGTTAAGAATAGGATTAGGGTTAATGTTAGGGTTAGTGTTACAGTTAGGGTTAGGTTTATTGTTAGTGTTATGTTTCAGGTTCAGATTAGGGTTAGGGTTAGTATTAGGGTTAGCGTTAGGGTTAGGTGTAGGGTTAGTGTTAGGTTTAGGGTTAGGGTTGGGGTTATGGTTCGTGTTTTGGTTAAGGTTATGGAAAGGTTTAGGTTTAGTGTTAGGGTTAGTTAGAATTAGTGTTATTGTTTGGGTTATTGATAGGGTTAGGGTAAGGTTTAGGTTTAGGGATAGGGTTATGGTTAGTTTCAGTGTTAGGGCTACTTTTAGAATTAGGGTTTGTGTTAGGTTTAGCATTTAAGTTAAGGTTAGGTTTAGGGTTAGTGTTAGAGTTAGTGCTAGGGTTTAGTTAGGGTTAGGGTTAGTGTTAGACTTAGAATTACAATTAAGATTAAGACAAGGTTTAGGTTTAGTCTTAGGGTTAGTGTTAGTATTATGGTTAGGGTTAGGGTTAGTGTTAGGTTTAGGGTGATTGTATGTTTGGTTTAGGGTTAGGGTTAGTGTTAGGCTTACGATTAGGATTAGGGTTAGGTTTAGGTTCAGTTTTAGTGTTAGGGTTTTCATTAGGATTTGTGTTAGGGTTAGTATTAGAATATGGATTAGGTTTAGTGAAACGGTTAGGGTTAGTGTTAGGTTTAGGGTTAGTGTTTGTTTTAGTTTTAGAGTTAGTGTTAGGTTGAGGCTTAGTGTTAGTCTTAGGGTTAGGGTTAGGTTTAGGCTTAGTGTTAGGGTTAGGGTTAGGGTTAGGGCTAGGGTTAGTGTTAGGGTTAGGATTATGGTTGATCATAGGTTTAGGGATAGAGTTAAGATTATTGTTAGGGTTATTGTTAGATTTTGGGATATGGTAAGTGTTAGTGTTAGAGTTAGAGTTAGGGATAATTTAGGTTTAGGGATATATTGAAGGTTTTGTTAGGATTATGATTAAGGTTAGGGTTAATGTTAATTTTAGGGTTAGGAATACGGTTGATCTTATGGTTAGGTTTAGTGTTAGGGTTAGTGTTTGATTTAGGGATAGGGTAAGCATTAGTCTTAGTTTTAGAGTTAGGGATAATGTCAGGGTTAGAGACATTTTTAAGGTTAGTGTTAGGATTATGATTAGGTTTACAGTTGGTGTTATTGTTAGTGTTAGGGTTAGGGTTAGTGTTAGTGTTATTGATAGGGTTAGAGTTAGGTTAGGATTAAGGTTAGGGTTAGCATTAGGGTCAATGTAAGGGTGAATGTTAAGGTTAATGTTGGGGTAGTTTAAGAGATAGGGTTAATGTTATGGTTAGTTTAAGAGTTAGGGTTAATATTAGGGTTAGGTTTAGTGTTAGGGTAGTGTTAGGGCTAGGGATAGGGTTTGGGTTAGGTTTAGAGTTAGGTTAAGAGCTTGTGTTAGGGTTAGGTTTAGTGTTTGGGTTGGGTTTTTGTAAAGGATTAGATGTAGATTTAGGGTTACCATTAGGCTTAGTGTTAGTGTAAATTTTAGGGTTATGGTTAGGGTGAGAGTTTGTGTTAGGTTTAGAGATAGGTTTCAGGGTTGTGTGAGGATTAGGTTTAGGGTTAGGATTAGTGTTATGAATATGATTAAGTTTAGTTTTAGGGTTATGTTTAGTGTTAGATTTAGGGTTAGGTTTGGATTTAGGTTTAGTGATATGGTTATGATTAGGTAAGAGTTAGGGTTAGGTTTAGGGTAGGTTTAAGTTAATGGTTTGGGTTAGGGTTAGGGTTACAGTTAGGGTTAGGGTTAGAGTTAGGGTTAGGGTTAGGATTACTGATAGGTTTAATGTTAAGTTTAAGGTTAGTGTTAGGGTTAGGGTAATGGCTAGGTTTAGACTTTGGGTTAGGGTTAGGGTTACCATTAGGTTTAGAGTTAGTGTTAGGGTTAAGGTTAGAATTTGAATTAGGCTTAGGGTTAGTGTTAGGGTTAGGGTGAGGCTTAGGGTTAGGGTTAGGGTAAGGGTTTGTGTTAGGGTTAGATTTAGGGTAGGGTTTAGTGTTAAATTTAGGGTTTGGGTTAGGTTTAGGGTTAAGATAATTGTTAGGTTTAGACTTAGAATTAGGTTTAGGGTTAGGTTTAGGGTTAAATTAGGGATAGAGTTTTTGTTAGGGTAAGTTATGGTTAGGGTTATCTTAGGGTTAGGGTTAGGGTTAGTGATAGGTTTGGGGTTAGGTTAGAGTTAGGGTTAGGTTTTGTGTTAGGTTTAGGGTATGTGTTATGTTATGGTTATGGTTAGGGTTAGGGTTAGACTCAGGGTTAGTTTTAGTATTTGTGTTATTGTTAGGGTTTGAGTTTGGTTTAAGTTTGTGGTTAGCATTAGAATTATTTCTAATCCTAACCTTAACCGTAACACTAACACTAACCCAAACCCTGAACCTAACACTAACCTTAACATATGGGTAACCATAAAACCCACCCTAACCCTATGCCTTTGCCTCGCTTTAATCTTCTTACTGACCATAACCCAAAACCTAAATCTAAATTTATCCCTAATACAAACCCTAACCATAACACTTAACCTAACACAAATCAGAACTCTAATCCTAATACTAACCATAACACTAATGCTAAACTTAATCTTTACCCTTACTTTAAAACTAACCCTAAACATAACCCAAGCTCGAACTCTAACTCTAATTTTTACCTCAAAACTAACCCTAACCATAACCCTAAATTTAAACCTAACACTAATTGTAAACTTAACCTTAGGAATAACCATAACACTACCCACAACCATAATCCTAACCCAAAAATAACCCTAACCTATCCAAAACTGTAAAACTAACCCCAACTCAAACCCTAATCCTAACCCTCACCCTAAGCCTAACACTAACACCAAACCTAACCGTAAACCTTAAACTAACACTTAACCTAACCGTAATACTAACCCAAAACCTAACCATAACCAAACATTAAAAATAAACCTAACCCTAATTCTAACCCTAACACTAACCCTAACCTTAACCATAACTCTAACACTAACCTTAATATAACCCTAATCCTAACCCTAACAAAAACCCTAACCCAAACCATAACCCTAACCCTATCCTAACCCTAACGCTAAATCTTACATAACCCTAACTCTAACCCTAACTCTAACCCTAACACTAATTCAAACTCAAATATTAGCAATAACCCTTACCTCAACCCTAACCCTATACTAACCCTAACCCTAACATAACATTAAAACTAACACTAACCCTAACCCTAAAGGTAACCCTTAAACTAGCATGAAGCCTCACTCTAACCCTAATACGAACCATAAAACTATTCCTAAACCTAACCCTAACACAAACCCTAATCGTAATGCTAACCCTCTCAATAACGGTAACCCTAACACTAACACAAATTCTAACAATAACCCTAACGCTTAAACTATTCCTAAGAATAACCCTAACACTAAATTTAAACCTAATGCTGATCCTAAATGTAACCATGACCTTAAACCTAACCCTTACCCAAACATGACCATAAACCTAACCCTACCAATAACCTTAACCATAACCATAAACTGAATCATAACCCTAGCCCTCACCCTAACTCTAATCCTAATGTAACCATAAATCTAAACCTAATTCTAACACAAACCCTAACCCAAACTAAAACCCTAAACCTAACATAAACCTAAACCTAACACTTACCTAAACCTAACCCTAATTGTCACCCGAAACCTAACCCTAACCAGCTGTCTTACCCTAACGCTAATCCTAATATTAACCCTTATTCAAACACTAACACGAATCTTAAACCTAACTCTAACCCAAACCCAAACACTAAGTTTAAACCTA
Source organism: Marmota flaviventris (assembly GCF_047511675.1). Classification (NCBI taxonomy): domain Eukaryota; kingdom Metazoa; phylum Chordata; class Mammalia; order Rodentia; family Sciuridae; genus Marmota; species Marmota flaviventris. Next base: position 119,558 of record NW_027288428.1, on the reverse strand, counting down.
ACAATAATCGTAACCTTAACACTAACCTTAACACTAACCATAATCCTAACACAAAAGCTAACTCTAACCGTAACCCTAACCCTAAACTAACTATAATCATAACCCTAACAGTAACAGTTAACATTATCGTAAACCTAACCTTAACCTAAACCTACCCCTACCCTAAACCTAACCCTAACCCTTACCCTAACCCCAACATTAACATAACACTAACATTAACCCTAAACCTAACTCTATCCCTCAACCTAAACCAAAACCTAACATTAAATCTAACCCTATCCCTAACACAAAACCTAACATTAAATCTAACCCTATCCCTAACACAAACCCTAACCCTAATCCTAACCCTAACACAACCCTAACACTAACCCTCTCCATAACACTAACCCGATCCATTACCCTAACACTAACCCTAAACTAAACACTAACCTTAACCTAACACTAATGCTAATCCTAACCATAATCACAACCCTAATCCTAAACCTAAAGTTAACCGTCAATCTGACACTAACCCTAAGCCTCACCGTAATCTTAACCTTAAACCTAACACTAACTCTAAGCCTAACCCTTCCCCTAACTCTAAAACTGACCCTAACCCTAACCCTAACAATAACACTAAATATAACCCTAATCCTAAACCTAACCCTAACACTAACCCTAAACCCAACGCTAAACCTAAAACTTACACAGACACTAACCTTAAAACTAACACGAATGAGAAGTTTAATCCTAACCCTAATGTAAAACAAACCCTAACCCTAACACTAACACTAGTCTTAAACCTAACCCTTATGGTAACCTTAACACTAACCCTAATACTAACACTAACCCTAACCCTAAACCTAACACTAAATATAAGCCTAACTCTAAACCTAACCCAATCACTAACCCTATCCCTAAACCTAAACCTAAATCTTACATGAACCCTAACCTTAATTTTAACACGAACATTAAATCTAACACAAACACTAATTTATCCCAAACCCTACATCTAACTCTAGCACTAATCTTAACCCTAACCCTTACCCTAACCTTAACACTAACCCTAAACCTAATATGAGGCCGAAACTAACCCGAACCTTAAACCTAATTCTAACCCTAATTTTAAACTGTATCATAACCCTAACCATAACCCTAACTGTAACCCCAACACAAACCCTAACCCTAAAGGTAACACTAAACTAAAAGCTAACCCTAACACTAACCCTATCCTTAACCCTAAAACTAATACTAACTCGAACCTTAAACCAAACCCTAAAACAAAATTTTACCCTAACACTAACACTAACCATAAGCCTAATGCTAACACAAACCTAACCCTAAACCTAAATTTAACCCTAATAGCAACCCCAACCCTAACCCTAACACTAACCTTAACACTAACACTAACCCCAAATTTAACTAACCCCTAACCCTAACCCTAAAACTAACCCTAAATCTAAGCCTACAACTGACCCTAACAATAACCCTTATTTTAAGCCTAACTCTAACCCTCACCCTAATTCTAACCTTAAGGTAAACCTAAACATAACCCTAATCCTAACACTAATCCTAAACCTAAATATAACCCTACACATAATCCTAACACAAACCCTAACCCTAAACCTAACTTTAAATCTAAAGCTGACACTAACCCTAAACTTAACCCTAATATGAAACCTAAACCTAACCCTAACCCTAACCTAAACCTAACACTAAACCTAACCCTGACAATAACTGTAACCCTAATCCTAACCGGAACTGGAACCTTAAACATAATCCTAACCATAACCCTAACACAAACCCTAATCCTAACAGTAACTTGAAATCAAACACTAACCTTAATCCTAAAACTAAACTTAAACCTAATCCTAACAATAACCCTAAACCTAACTCTAAACCTAACACTAAAACTTACTCTAACTCCAAACCTAACCCTAGCCCAACACTAACCCTAAGCCTCACCCTAACCCTAACCCTAACCATGACACTAATTTTAACTCTAAACCTACACTAACTTGAAATCTAAGTCGAACCCTAACCCAAAACTAATCCTAAACCTAACCATAACCATAAATGTAACACCAGCCCTAACCAGAACCCTAACAGTAAGCCTAACACTAACACTAACCCTAACCCTAACCCAAATCATAACCATAACCATAAACCTAACAGTAACCCTAACCCTAAACCTAACACAAACACTAACCCTACCATAACCCTAAACCTAACTCTAACCCTAAAACTAACCATATCCCTAACACTAAACCTAAACCTAAACTTAACCCTAACACTATTCCTAATGATAACCTAACCCTAAACCTAACCATAACCATAACTGTTACCCTAATTCTAACCCTAACCATAAACCTAAATCATACCCTTTAGCAAAAATAATCCTAACTCTTACTTAATCATAACTCTAACTCTAACACACTAACTCTACTAACCCTAACACTAACCCTAATGCAAATCTAACACTAACCCTAACCCCAACACTAACATTGTCACTAACCCTAACCCTAACACTAACACTAATACTAAGAGTAATATTAACCCTAACCCTAACACAATACCTATCCTACTCGTAACTGTAAAACTAACCCTAACCCTAATACTACACCTCACGCTAACCCTCTTCCTAAACATATCCTAACTATAACACTTACCCTAACTATAAAACTAAAAAAAAATCCTAAACCTAAGTATAACACTAACCCAAACACTAATCCTAAACCTAACCATAACTCTAAACGAAACACTAACCCTAAACCTAACCCTAACACTAAAACTAACCCTAATACTAACCTTGAAACTACACCTAATTCTAAAACTAACCCTAAACCTAACCCTAACCGTGATACTAACCCTAAATCCATTGTTAGTGTTAAACTTTTCATTAGAGTTAGTGTTAGGGTGAGTGTTAGGGTTAGTTTTATGGTTACAGTTAGCATTAGGGTTAGAGTTAGGGATAAGTTTAGGGTTAGTGTTATTGTTAGGGTGAGGGTTGTTTATGGTTAGGGTTAGTGTTAGGGATACTGTTAATGTTAGGGTTAGGTTTAGTGTGAGTGTTAGGATTAGGGTTAGGTTTAGTTTTGGCCTTAGTGTTTGGGTTAGGGTTAAGGTTAGGGTTAAGGATAGTGTTATGTTAGTAATATGTTTAGAGTTAGTGTTAGTGCTAGGGTTATGGTTAGTATTATGGTTAGGTTAGGGTTAGGGTTAGTGTTAGTTTTAGGTTTAGGCTTATGCTTATCCTAACGGTTAGAGTTAGGGTTAGGATTAGTGTTGGGTTTAGGGTTAGGATTAGGGTTAGTTTTAAAATTAAGTTTGGATTTAGGTTTAGGGTTAGAGGTAAGTTTAGTGTTGGTGTTAGGGTTAGTTTTTTTTTTTTTTTTTTTTTTTTTTAAGGTCAGAGTTAGGATTTAAGTTAAGGTTAGGGTTAGTGTTAGGGTTACAGATAGGATTAGGGTTAAATTTATGATTAGGGTTAGGGTTAAGTTTAGTGTTAGTATTAAATTTAGGGTTAGTGTCAGGTTAGGTTTAATTGTATGATAAGGTTAGAGTTAGTGTTGAGTTAGGGTTTGGGTTAAGGTTAATGTTAGGGTTAGGGATAGGGTTAGGGCTAGGGTTAGGGTTAGAATTAAGCCTATGTATTACTTCAGGGTTAGTGTAACGGTAAAGGTTAGGGTTGAGGTTAGGGTTAGTTTAAGAGTTAGTGTTAGGTTTAAAGAAGGTTTAGTATTAGGGTTAGTGATAGTGCTAGGATTGGGGTTAGGGTTTATGTTAGGATTCAGGTAAGTTTTATTTTTAGTGTTAGTGATAGAGTTAAGTTTAGGGTTAGGGTTAGGTAAGAGTTAGGGTTAGTGTTAGTTTATGTTTTTTTATGGTTTGGGTTAGGGTTTTTTTAAGGCTTAAGGTTATTTTTAGGGTTATGTTTAGGGTCATAGTTAGGGTTAGTGTTAGTGTTAGGATTAGGGTTAGGTTTACTGTTAGAGTTAGGGTTAGTGTTAGGGTTAAGGTTAGGTTTAGTGATAGCTTTATTTTCACATTTATGGTTATTGTAAGGGTTAGGATTATGGCTAGGTTTTGATTTCGGTTTAGGGTTAGGTTTACCATAATGGTTAGAGTTAGTTTTAGGGTTAAGGTTAGAATTTGATTTAGAGTTAAGATTAGTGCTGGGGTTAGGATTAGGCTTAGGATTAGGGTTAGTTTAGGGTTCGAGTTAGGGTAAAGGTTTGTGTTAGGATTAGATTTAGGGTTAGGTTTAGGGTCAGTGTTCGGGTTTGGGTTAGGTTTAGGGTTAAGTTAAGTTTTAGGGTTAGTGTTAAAATTAGGTTTAGCATTAAGTTAGGGTTAGGGTTAGGGTGAGGGTTTGTGTGAGGTTTAGGTTTAGTGTTATGGTTAGATTAGGGTTAGGGTTGAGGTTAAATTTGTTTTATGGTTATGGTTTTGGTTAGGGTTTGTGTTAGGTCTAGGGTTAGTGTTATGGTTAGTGTTAGGGATAGGGTTAGGGTTAATGTTATGTTTAGAATTAGGGTAAGACAGGGTTTGTGTTTTTGTTAAGGTTCCGGTCAGGTTTATGTTTATGGTTAGGATTAGGATTAGAGTTAGCGTTAGGGTTAGTGTTAGTGTTAATATTATGGTTAGGGTTAGTGTTAGGTTTTGGCTTAGAATTAGGTTGAGTGTTAGTGTTAGGGTTTGGGTAAAAGTTAAGGTTAGGGTTAGGGTGATTGTTAGGTTTAGATTTAGGGTTAGTATTAGCGTTAGTGTTAGTGTTAAGGTTTAGTTTAAGGTTAGTGTGGGTGGGTTTTAGGTTAGGGTTAGGGTTTAAGTTTGAGTTAGGGTTAGGCTTAGTGTTACAGTTACGGATAGGGTTAGTGTTAGAATTAAGGTAAGGATTAGTGTTTCGGTTGGGTTTGGTTTAGTGCTAGGTAAGTGTTCGTTTAAGGGTTAGGATGATGGTTAAAATTAGTTTTACTGTTAGGGTTAGGGTTAGATTTATGTTTAGTATTAGGGTTATGGTTAGTGTTAGGGTAAGGTTTAGGATTTTCGTTTGTGTTAGGGCTGGGATTCCAGTTAGGTTTATTGTTACTCTTAGGATTCAGGTTAGGGTTAGTTTTAGGGTTAAGGTAAGCTTAGGGTAAGGTTTAGGGTTAGGGTTTGTGTTAGGTTTAGATTTAGGTTTAGGGTTATGTTAGGGATCGGGTTAAGATTAGTTTTCGGGGTAGGGTTAAGTTAGTGTTAGGTTAGGATAAGGGTTGTGTTACGGTTAGATTTAGGGTTAATATTAGGGTTAGTTTTAGGGTTAGAGTTAGGGTTAAATTTAATTTATCACTAGAGTAGAGTTAGGTTTAGGTTAGGGATAGAGTATGGTTAGGCTTAGGGGATTGGATAGAGTTATGTTTAGGGTTTAGGGTTATTGATTTTGTTAGTTTTATGGTTATGTTTAGGGTTAGGGTGAGGCTTAGTGTTAAGGTTAATAGTAGGTTTAGTGTTATGTTTAGGGTTTCTGTTATAGGTAGGGTTAGGTTTAGGGTTAGGGTTAGATTTAGAGTTATGGTTAGGTTTAGGGTTAGGATTTTTTATTGTTAGGGTTAGGTTTAGGTTAATATTTGTGTTATGGTTAGTGTTAGAGTTTAAGTTTTAGGCTTACGGTTAGGATTAGGATTAGAGTTAAATTTAGGGTTAGTGTTTAAGTTAGTGTTAGGGTTAGTGTTAGGGTTAGTGTTAGGTTTAGGGTTAGGGGTTAGAGTGAGTGTTAGGGTTAGGGTTTTGTTTATTGAACAGTTAGGGTTTGAGTTTGGGTTAGGGTTGCAGTTAGTTATTAGGTTTGGGTTTAGTGTTAGTGTTAGGGTTATTTTTAGGGTTAAGTATTGGGTTCGAGTTAGGGTTAGGCTTAGTTTTTGTCTTAGAGTTGGAGTAAAAGTTAGGTTTATGGTTAGTGTTGGGGGTAAGCATTAGGTTAGCATTACGGTTAGTGTTAGGGTTAGGGTTAGGGTTACGTTAGGTATAGGGTTATGGTATGGGTTAGGGTTGGTTTTAGAATTAGTATAATGGTTAGAGTTAGGGTTACATTAGAGTTAGGGATAGGGTTAGGATTTTTTAGGGTTAGGGTTAGGGATATTGTTACTGTTAGGGTTATGGTTATGGATATATTTAAGTAAGGGTTAGGTTAAGGGTTAGGGTTACGATAGTATCAGGGTTAGGTTTAAATGTAGTGTTAGCGTTAGTCTTCAGGTTAGTTTTAGCATTAGGGTTAGTTATAATATTAGTATTAGTGTTAGGATTATCGTTTGTTATAGGGTTAGAATTGGGTTTAGATTTTCTGTTAGGGTTAGGTTTAGGAATACTTTTATGGTTAGTATTTGGTTAGAGTGAGGCTTAGATTAAATTTTAGGGATATGCTTATGTTCAAGATTAGTGTTAGGTTTACATTTAGGGTTTGTTTTAGGGTTAGGATATAGTGAGGGTTCAGTTTACTGTTAGGTTTAGAGATAGGCCATGGTTTAGGTTTAGTATAGGTTTAGGGTTGGGGTAAGGGCTAGTGTTAAGATTAGGTTTTGAATTAGTGTTAGGGTTAGAGTTAGGTTTAGTGTTAGAATTTTGGTTATGTAAACTTTAGGGTTAGGGTTAGGTTAGGACTAGGGGTATGGTTTGGATCAGGGTTTTTGTTACGGTTAGGGTTAGGTTTAAGATTAGGATTACATTAGGGTTACAGTTAGGGATAGGGTTAGGGTTAGTGTTTGTGTTAGTGTTAGAGTTAGGGTTAGGTTTATGTTTAATAGGAAGTTAAGGTTAGCTTAGGGTTAGGGTTCTGGTTAGTGTAAGTGTTAGTTTAAGGGTTAGGGATGGGTTTGAGGTTAATGTAGGCTTAGGATTAGTGTTAGGGTTCAAGTTAGTGTTACGGTTGGGGTGTCAGGATAGGTTAGGGTTACTTTTTGTGTTTAGATTGTGTTTAGGGTTAGTGTTACATTTAGCGTTAGGGTTGAGTTTAGGGTTATTTTTAGAGTTACATTTTTGAGTTATGGTTAGGTTTAGTTTTGTGGTTAGAATTAGAGTTGTAGTTAGGGTTAAGGTTAGTGTTTAGGTTTAGTTTTAAAGTTAGGGTTAGAATTAGTGTTAGGGTTAATGTTAGGTTTAGTATTAGGGTTAGAGGTATGATTTGTGTTAGGGTAAGTATTATGGTTAGGGTTTGTGTTAGGGTTAAAATTAAATTTAGGTTTAGTGTTTTGGTTAGAAAGAGGGTTAAAGTGAGGCATAAGGTTATGTTTGGGGTTAGTTTTAGGTTTACTGGTAGGTTAGGTTTAGGGTTAGCGTTAGTGTTAGGTTTAGGGTTATGGATATGGATAGGGTTACTGTTAGGGTTAGGGTTAGGGCTAGGGTTAGGGTTAGTGAGAGGGATAGGGATGGGGTTAGGGTTAGTGATAGGATTAGAGTCAGGTTTACTGTTAGGTTTAGTGTTATGATTAGGGTTAAGGTTAAATTTAGGAAAAGGTTAGGGTTAGGGTTATGCTAGGGTTAGGGTTATGTTTTGGGTTAGGGTTTGTTTTAGGGTTACGGTTAGGGTTAGGTTTAGCGTTATTGTATGCTTAGGATTAGGATAAGGGTTAGTGTTAGGGTTAGGGTTAATGATATATTTAGGGTTAAGGTTATTTTCAGTTTGAGGGTTAATGTTAGCATTAGGGTTAGGTTTATGGTTAATATTAGGTTTAAGTTTAGTGTTAAGATTAGTGTTAGACTTAGGGTTAGGGTTAGGAATCTTGTTAGTTTTAAGGATAGTGTTAGTGTTAGGTTTAGGGTTAGGATTATATAGGTTTAGAGTTATGTTTAGGGTTATGTTTAGGGTTAGAATTAGTTTTTTGGTTATTGTTAGAGTTAGGTTTAGAGATAGTGTTGGAATTAGGGTTAGGGTTAGTGATATGGTTAGTGTTAGGGTTAAGGTGAGCCTTAGGGTTAGTGTTAGGGTAGGGTTAGTGTTAGTTTTATAATTAGGGTTAGGTTTAATGTTAGAGGTATGGTTAGAATTAGAGTTAGCTTAAGTTTTAGGGTAAGGGTTAGGTTTATGGTTACGTTTAGTGTTAAGTTTAGGGTTAGGTTTAGGGTTAGTGTTAGGGTTAGTGTTAGTTTTAGGGTTAGGGTTTGTGTTGGTGTTATGTTTAGTGTTATAGTTTGGGTTTTGATAAGGCTTAGGATTAGGTTTAGAGTTAGGTTAGGTTTAGAATTAGGGTTAGTCTTAGGGTTGGGTTCAGGTTTAGGATTAGTGTTTGTGTTAGGGATAGTGTTAGTATTAAATTATGGATAGGGTCAGAGTACAGGGTTTGTGTTTGGGTCAGCATTTGTTTTAGGTTTAGGTTTAGGGTTAGGGTTCAAGTTAGTGTTAGGGTTAGGGTTAGGTTTAGTGTAAGTGTTAGTGTTTGGGTTAGCATTATAATTAGATTTAGGGTTACTGTTAGTGTCAGGGTTATGGTTAGTTATAAGTTTAGTGTTAGTCTAAGGGTGAACCTTAGGGTTAGGGTTAGGGTTACAGTTAGGGTTAGGTATAGGGTTTAAATTACGGTTAGGGTAATCATTAGGGTTAGTGTTAGAGTTAGGGATAGGGTTAGGATTAGTATTAGAATTAGTGTTAGGGTAGCGTTAGGTTTTGTGTTAGGGTTAGGGTTCACATAAGGGTTATGATTAAGGTAAGTGTTAGGGTTAGGTTTAGGATTAAGTTTAGAGTTCATTTTAAGGTTAAAGTTAGTGTTAGGGTTAGGTTTAGGGTTAGAATTAGGGATTAAGTTTGGTGTTATATTAGGGGTAAGGTTACTGTTATGTAAAGGTTTTAGGGATAAGGTGAGGTTTAGGGTTAATGTTAGGGTCAGAGTTAGCTTTAGGGTTAAGGTTATGGTTGGGTTTAGGGTTATGGTTAGTGTTAGGTTAACGTTAATGTTGGTTTAGGCTTTGTGTTACTGTTAGTTTTAGTGTTAGGGTTATGGTGAAGTTAATGTTAGGATTAGGTTCAGGTTAGGGTTAGGGTTTGGGTTCGTGTTAGAGTTAGGTTTCGGGTTAGTGTTAGGTTTAGGTTTAGGGTGAGAGTTAAAGTTTGAGTTAGGGTTACTGTTAGTGTTAGGTTAATTTTATGGTTAGGATTAGGATTAGTGTTATGGGTATGGTTAGGGTTAGGGTTAGGATTAGGTTTAGTGTTAGGGTTAATTTTAGGTTAGGTTTAGATAAAGGTTAGGGATAAAGTGAGGGTTCGTGTTAGTGTAACAGTTAAGATTGGTGTTAGTTTAAGGTTTAGGTTTAGGTTAGGGTTAGTGTTAGGGTTAATGTTAGGTTTAGCGTTAGAGTTTCTGTTAGAGTTATAGTTAAGTTTAGGTTTAGTGTTAGGGTTTGGGTTGGTGTTAGTGTTAGGTTTAAGGTTAGGGTTAGTGTGAGGGTTAGGGTTAGGTTTTGGGTTATGTTTAGTTTTAGGGTTATTGTTACAGTTTCTGTTAGAGATAGGGTTATATTTAGGTAAGTTTTAGGATTAGGGTTAGGGTTACAGTTAGGATTCGGCTTAGCTTTAGGGTTAGGGTTAGGATTAGTTGTGGCTTTTGTTTTAGCGTTTGGTTTAGTGTTTGTGTCAGGGTTAGGGTAAAAGTTAAGATTAGGATTATAGTGAGGCTTAGGTTGAGATTTAGGGTTAGTTTAAGTGTTACATTTAGTGTTATGGTTATGGTTAGTGTTAGCGTTACAATTATGGTTAATGTTAGTGTTAGGTTTAGATAAGTTTAGGGTTAGGGTTACTAAAAGGGTTAGCTTTGGGGTATGAGTAGTTTTAACAGTTATGGTTAGGTTTTGTTTTAGTGCTAGATTTAGTGTTGGGTTTAGGGTTAGGGTTAGGTTAGTGTTAGGGTTGGGGTTAGGTAAGGGTTAGGGTTATCGTTTGGGTTAGGGTTTGTTTTAGGTTTAGGGTTAGTGTTAGGATTTTGTTAGTGTTAGTGTTATAGTTAGGTTTAGGATTAGGGATAGTGTTAAGGTTAGTATTAGTGTTAGGGTTAGGGTTAGGTTTAGTATTAGGTTTTTGTTAGGTTTATGGTTAGTGTTAGGTTTAGTGTTAGGGTTAGGTTTAGGGTATGTGTTAGGATTAGGGTTAGGTTTAGGGTTAGGGTTAGTGTTAGGGTTAGCGTTAGGATTAGTGTTAGTTTTAGTGTTAGGGTTAGGGTTAGTATTAGTCTTAGGTTTAGAGTTGGGGTTAAGGTTAGGGTATGTTTTAGATTTAGGGTAACGGTTCTGCTTAGGGTTGGGGTTAGGTTTAGGGTTAGGTTTAGGTTAGTGTTAGAGTTAGGTTTAGGGTTAGGATGAGGCTTAGGGTCTTAGGGTTAGGGTTAGGTTCAGAGTTATTGTATGTGTTAGGATTAGGGTTAGGGTTATTGTTATGGTTAGGTTTAGGGTTAGGGTTAGGGTTAGTGTTAGGGTTAGTGTTAGGATTAGTGTTAGTTTTAGTGTTAGGGTTAGGGTTAGTATTAGTCTTAGGTTTAGAGTTGGGGTTAAGTTTAGGGTATGTTTTAGATTTAGGGTTATGGTTATGTTTAATGGTAGGTTATGGTTAGCTTTATGGTTAGTGTAATGGTTAGGGAAAGTGTTAGTTTAAGGGTTAGATTTATGTTTGAGGTAAGTTTTAGGCTTCGGGTTAGGGTTAGGTTTAGGGTTCGAGTTTGGGTTTTTGTTAGGGTTTGGAATAGGTTAGGTTTACTTTTGGGTTAGGATTAGCATAATGGTTAGTGTTATGTTTAGGGTTAGAATTAAGTTTAGGGTTAGTTTTAGGGGTACATTTAATGTTATGTTTGGGGTTGGTTTTTGGGTTAGAATGAGAGTTAGATTTTGTGTTCGAGTTATGTTTATGTTTAGTTTTAGATTTAGGGTTAGGATTAGGGTTAGTGTTAATATTAGGATTAATATTAGGGTTTGAATTATTATTTTTGTCTGGGTAAGTGTTATGGTTAGGGTTTCTGTTAGGGTTAAAGTTAGATTTAGGTTTTGGGTTATGTTTAGTAAGAGGGTTAAAATGAGGCATAAGGTTTGGGTTAGGTTTAGTTGTAGAGTTATGGGTAATGTTAGGGTTAGCATTAGTATTAGTTTTAGGGTTAAGCTTAGGTTTAGTGATATGGTTATTGTTAGGTTTAGGGTCAAGGCTAGGGTTAGAGTTAGTGATAGAATATATTTGGGGTTAGGGTTAGTGATAGAATTAGGGTTAGGTTTAGTGTTAGGTTTAGTGTTAGGGTTAGGGTTAAGTTAAAGTTAGGAAATGGTTAGGGTTAGTGTTATGTTATGGCTATGTTTATGTTTTGGGTTAGAGTTTGTGTTGGGGTTACAGTTAGGGTTAGATTTAGGGTTACTTTAGGCTTAGTGTAATTGTTAGGTTTATTGTTTATTTTATGTTTAGTTTTAAGGACAGTTTTAGTGTTAGGGTTATGGTTAATTTGAGGGTTACTGTTAGGGTTAGGGTTAGGTTTAGGGTTATTGTTAGGGTTAAGTTTAGTGTTAGAGATAGTGTTCAGTTTAGGGTTAGGATTAGGGTTCATGTTCGGGTTTGGGTGAGTGCTAGTGTTAGGTTTAGGTTAGGTTTATGGTTAGGGTTAGTGTTATGTTTAGGATTATGTTTAGGTTAAGGATTAGTGTTTGGGTTAGTGTTAGAGTCATCTTTAGGGTTAGTATTAGAATTAGGTTTAGGGTTACTGTTAGTGTTGGAGTTACATTAAGGTGAGGCTTAGGGTTAGTGTTAGGGTATTGTTAGGGTTAGGGTTAGAATTAGTGTTAGGGTTAGGGTTAGGTTTAGTGTTTATGTTTGGTTTATGTTTAGGGTTAGGGTTAGTGTTATTGTTAGTGTTCAAGTTAAATTTAGGTGTAAGTTTATTGTTAGGGTAAGGATGAGTTTTAAGTTTAGTATTATCATTAGGTTTAGGGTTAAGGTATTTCTTACAGTTAGTGTTAGGGAAAGCTTATGCTTAGTGTTAGGGATAGGTTTAGGGTTATGATTAATATTAGGGATAGGGTAAGGTTATGGGTAAGTGTTAGGTTTTGGTTAGGGTTAGGTTTCATTTGTTGTTAGGGTTAGGGTTAGGGTTAGTGTTAGTTTTAGTGTTAAGTTTAGGGTTAGGGTTTGTGTTGGGGTTATGGTTAATGTCATAGTTTGGGTACAATAAAGCTTAGGATTAGGGTTAGAGTTAGGTTAGGGTTAGGGTTAGGGTTAGTGTTATAGTTAGGGTTAAGGTTAGGTTTAGGATTAGTGTTTGTGTTAGGTTTAGTGTTAGGGTGAAATTAGGGATAGGGTTAGTGTTAGGGTTTGTGCTAGGGTTAGCATTCGTTTTAGGTTTAGGTTTAGGATTACGGTTGAAGACAGTGTTAGGGTTAGGTTTAGGTTTAGGGTTAGCATTAGTGTTTGGGTTAGGGTTATAGTTATGTTTAGGGTTACTATTAGTGTTATTGTTAGGGTTAGTTACAGGTTTAGTGTTAGGCTTATGGTGATGCTTAGGGTTAGAGTTATTGTTAGGTATAGGGTTTGGATTAGGGTTAGTGTAATCTTAAGGTTAGTGTTAGAGTTAGGTTTAGGGTTAGGATTATTGTTAGAACCTAACCCAAAACCTAACACTAACCAAAACCTAACACTAACCCTAACACTAACCCTAACACTAATCCTAAACCTATCCCTAACACTAATCCTAAACCTATCCCTAACCCTAACAGTAACCCTAAAACAACCCTAATAACACAAAACCTAAACCTAAGACTAAACCTAACACTAAACTTAACACTATCAGTAACACTAACATCAAACCTAAAACTAACCCTAAACCTAACACTCACCCTAACCCTAAAATTAACACTAACACTAACCATAACCTTAACACTAATTCTAACCCTAATATTTACCATAATGCTAACCCTAACCCTAACCCTAAACTTAACACTAAGCATAACTTTAACCATAATCCAAACACTAAACCTAAACCTATCCCTAACGCTAATAGTATTCCTAAATCTAACCCTGAATATAAACCTAACAATAACACTAAGCCTAACCCTAAATTTAAACTTAAACCTTACACTAAGCTTAACCCTAACTCTAACACGAAACCAAATCTTAACTCCAAAACTAATCCTAACACTAACCCTAATATTAACCCTAAAAATAAAACCAGACCTGACACTAATCCTAACACTAACCCTACCACGAACCTTATCCCTAACCCTAACTCTAACACAAAAACTAACCTGAAACCTAACCCGAACCCTAAACCTAACCATAAATCCAACAATAAACCTAAACCTAACCATAATCCTAAGCCTAACATAAACCTAATCCTAACCCAAACCATACACCTAACACAAACCCTAACCAAATCCTAACCCTAACCCTAACACTAATCCTAATGCTAAACCTAACCCCAATCCTAACATTCATACTAACCCTAACCCCAACTCTATCAATAATCATAACCCAAATCTAACCCGAAACCTAACACTAACTCTAAACTTAACCCTAACCCTAACCCTAACACTAACCCTAACCTAAGTGTAACCCTAAACCTAAACCTAAACCTAACCCTAAGCCTAACTTTAACCCTAATACTAACCATAACGACAAACCTTCCCTATTACTAAACCTAACACAAACCCTAACCCTATCGCTTAACATAGCACAAATTGTATCCTTCACCCTAACACTTTTCCTAACATTAACCCTAAACCTAACCCTAACTCTAAAACTGACCCTAACCCTAACCTGAACAATAACCCTAACACTATCCCTAAAACTAACTCTAACCATAACCCTAAACCTAAACCAAACACATACCCTAACGATAACATTAACCCTTTCTGTAACACTAACCCTAGCCCTAACCCTAAAACTAACCCTAAACCTATACCTAACCCTAACAATATGTCTACCCTAACCCAAACACTAACACGAAATGTAACCTTAAACCTAAATCTAACACTAACACTAACCCTAACTCTAATGCTAACATGAATCCTAACCCTAACCCTAACCTTTAAACTAACCCTAAACATAATACTAACCTAACAGTAACCATAACCCTAACCCTAACCTTAACACTAACACTAACTAGCCCTAACCTTTACATGAACCATAAATCTGATCCTAACACTAACCCTAAACCTAACCTTAAACCTAATCTTTACCTTAACTGTAATCCTAACCATAAATTGAACACTTACATAACCTTAAAACTCACCCTTCCCCTAACCCTAACCCTAACACTAAGCCTAACCCTACCCCTTATTCAAACACTATTTTTATCACTACCTCTAACCATAATTCTAAACCTAACCCTCACCATAACCCTCAATATAACCCTAAAACAAACCCTAACCCTAAACCTAACACCAACCCAAGCCAGAAACCTGACACTAACCCTAACCATAACCATATACTAAGCCAAAACCTAACCTTAACCCTGACACTAACCCTAATCCTAAATCTAACACTAAACCTAACCCTAACCCTAAATCTAACCCTAATCCTAACACTAACCCTAACTCTAACCCTAACCATAACACTATCACTAACACTAACCATAAATCTAAAACTAAACCTAACGCTAATCCAAACACTAACTCTAAACCTAACCTAACTGTAACCCCAAATCTGACATAAACCTAACCCTAAACTTAACCCTAACTCTAACACTAATTCTAACTCTAACACTAACCCTAACCCTATTTCTAAACCTAAGCTTAATCCTAACCCTAAACCTACCACTAACCTTAACACCAAAACTAACACTAACACTATCCCTAAACCTAACCCTAAAACTAACACTAACCTCAACCCTATCTTAACCCTAACAATAACCCTAAACCTAATCCTAACACAAAACATAAATCATAACCCTAACCCTAACATTTATCATAACCCTAACTGAAAACTAACCCTAATCCTAACACTAACCCAAACCTTAATCTTAACCCTAACTCTAACACATATATCAAAACTAAACCTAACCATAACACTAACCCTAAACTTAATCCTAAATAAAACACTAAACCTAACCTTAAACCTAACCCTAACACTAACTATAAACCTATCCCTAACCCTAACACTATTCCTAATCTTAAACGTAATCCTAACTCTAACATTAACAGTAAGCCTAACTGTAAATCTAACCCTAACCCTAACACTAACACTAACCCTAACCATAACCATAACCATAACACTAACCCTAATTTTAACACTAACACTAATCCTAAACCTATCCCTAACCCTAAAACTAACACTAACCATAACCCTAACCATAACCATAACACGAACCCTAACCCAAACACTAATCCTAATCCTAAACCTAGCCCAAATTCTCACCCTAAATATACCCCTAACCCTAACCCTAACTGTAACACTAGAACTAACATTAACCCTAATGCTAAATCTGACAAAAACCCTAACTGTAACCCTAACCCTATCCCTAAGACAAACCCTAATCTAAACCCTACAATGAACCCTATAACTTACATGAACCCTACCCCTATAACTTACCCTAAACCTAACCCCAACCCTAAGCATAACACTAAAACTAACCCTAACCCTAACCCTAATTTTAACCCTATATTAAAACTAATACTAAACCTACCACTAACCCTACCCTAACCAGAACCCTAACCCTTACCCTAACACTAACCCAAACCCTTACCCTAACCTGAACCCTAACCCTTAGCCTAAACCTATTCTTAACCTTATCACTAACACTAACTCTAACCTTAACCCTAACTCTAAAACTAATCCAAATGTAACCCTAACTATAACATTAAAGCAAACCCTAACCCTAACCCTCAACCTAAAACCAACCCTAAACATAACACTAACATTAACCCTAATCCTAACTCTTAAACTAACCCTAACTCGATCCCTATCCCTGAGCCCCACCCTAATTCTAAAACTAAACCTGAAACTAACCCAAAACTGTAGCCTAACATTAATCCTAACCCTTAACTAATAATAACTCTAAACCTAACCCTAACCCTATCATTAACACTAACCCTAACCCTACCCTTAACCCTAACACTAACCCTAACTCTAACCCTAATCCAAACAAAACCCTAAACCTAACCCTCCACCTAACACAAACCATAAACCTAAACCTAACACTAACCCTAACACTAACCCTAACCCAAACCCAAACCCTAATCCTAACACTTAAACTAACCCTAACCCTGCCCTGATCCCTGATTCTCACCCTAATTTTAAAGTAACCCTAAACTTAACCCTAACACTAACACTAACCCTAACTCTAAACCTAAAACATAATACTAATCCTAACCCTACTCTAACATGTACCCTAACCCTAACCCTAATTCGAACCATAACCCCAAATGTAAACCTAACCTTAACACTACCCCAAACCCTAATTCTAATCCTAACCTAACCGTAACCCTAAACCTAAACCTAACCATAATCCTAATCATAACCGTAACTCTATCCATAACACTAACCCTAAACCTAACACTAAACTTAACCCTAAATCTTACTCTAAACCTAACACTCAAATAAACCCTAACTCTAATAGTGATACTAACAGTAATCATAACCCTAAACCTTACACTAAACCTTACCTTAAAAGAAATAAAATATGAACACTAACCCTAAACCTAACCCTAACACTAACTTTAACCCTAAGTTAGCCCTAAGCATAACCCTAACCCTAACCCTAGCCCTAATCCTAACTTAACCCTAGCCTTAGTCCCAACCCTAGCTCAAAGCCTAACACTTACCATAAACATAAACCTAGAAATATCCGTAAATCTATCCCTAAACCTAGCCCTAATCCTAACCCTATCCCTATCCCTAACCCTAGCTCTAAACCTACAAAGTACACTAAACCTATCCCTAAACCTATTGGTAACCCTAGCCTTAACCATAAACCTAACCCTAACCCTAACCAGAAAACTAAACCTAGACCTAACCCTAAGCCTAACACTTGCTATAACCCTAACCCTAGCTCAAAACCTAACCCTTACCATAAACCTAAACATAACCATAGCCCTAACCTTAACCCTAAACTTAAATCTAACCCTAACCCTAAACCTAAACCTAAATCTAACCATATCCATTACACTAAACCTAACCCTAACCCTAATGATAATCCTAGCCCTAACCCTAACTCTAACCCTAAAACTACCGTAATTGTATCCCAAAGCTGAAGCATTCAAAAACACATTTATCCGAAAGTACTGTTGGAGACAACAGGGAAATATACATGTACTGAACTACCTCCCCAAATTATTTGGTCAGATTTCTTTGATACTGCACAAGATGCATTTGTTAACTTGCCCCACTAGGCTCCCTTAATTTGTGACTTCTATGATAAAAGGTTCTAAATTGATTAGGGTTAGGTTTATGATTAGGGTAATGGCTAGGTTTAAACCTAGTATTAGGGTTAGTGTCATGTATTTTTGATACTGAGCAGGATTCATCTTTTACCTAGCCTCATAATGTTCCCTAGTTTGGGCCTTCTCGGTTCAGTGGTTTGCTGTCAGGAACAGTTTGTATTTTAAGGTTTCACTTAATTTTTAACTATATTGTTGAAGAGAAATGGAGCAGGAAATCAAACAGGGTTTGTGCTAGCTGCTTGAAATTGTGCACACTCAATCAGTTCTCTGTGGGCACTCTCTGGTTTGTTCCTTGTGTAATGAGTAATAAGCTGAAGCATGCAATACGAATTTATCTGAGAACAATTTAGGAGAAACCAGGGAAATATGCATGTACTGAAATAGCTCAACCAATTATTTTGTCAGATTTCTTTGAAACTGCCCATGATTCATCTGTAAGCTTGCCCCAATAGACTCCCCAAGTTCAAAACTTCTATGATCAAAGTTTCTCTAAACAGATTATGTTTAGGGTTAGATTTAGTGTTAGGACTAGGTTTAGACCAGGTGTTAGGATTAGAGTTACTTGTTTTTTTTTTTTTTTTTTTTTTTTTTTTTTTTTTTTTTTTTTTTTAATTTCTATGATACTGGGCAGGATTCACCTTTTTCCTATTTTGACTATACTCCAAACGTTTGGACCTCCTACGTAAAAGGGTTTTCTCTCAGGACAGTTTCAATTTTCATATTTCTCTTCTTTTTGCCCTATAGGGGTGAATAGAAATGAAGCTGGAAATCAAACAGGGTTTGTGCTAGCTACTTGAAACTTCACAAACTCAATCAGTTCTCAGTGAATATTCTCTGGTTTGTTTCCTGTGAAGTATCCCTAAGCTGAAGTAGAAAGAATTAGCTTTATCTCTGAGTGCTTTAGGAGCAAGCAAAATACACATATACTGAAATAGCTTTGAATTTTTTTGGTCTCATTACTTTGATACTGTACAGGATTCATCTTTGACCAACCTTAGTAGGCTCCCCAAGTTTGGGCCTTCAAGGTTCAATGGTTCAGTGTCAAGAAAGTTTGAATTTTTAGTTTTCACTACATTATAGACTATAGGTGTGAATGGAAATGGAGCTGGCAATCAAGCAGGGTTTGTGCTAGCTGCATGAAACTTCACACTCAATCACTTCCCTGTCAGCATGCTCTGGTTTGTTTCTTGTGAAAGTACCTTAAGCTGAAGCATGAAAAACAATTTATCCATGGGCACATTGGGAGAAAACCAGGGAAATAGGCATGTACTGAAACACCTTCCCCAAATATTGGTCAGAATTTTTGATACTGGGCAGGATTCATCTGTTACCTTATCCTACTAGGCACCCCAAGTTTGGCACTTTTATGATCAAGCTCTATAAACAGGAAAGGCTTAGTTTTAGGATGAGGGTTAGGGCTAGGGTTAGAACTAATGTTCGGGTTAGAGTTAGTTTTGTTCAAATTTTTTGATACCGGTCAGGATTCATCTTTTACCTAGCATTACCATGTTTCCCAGGTTGGGCCTTCTCAGTTCAAGGTTCGCTGTCAGGAACAGTTTGTGTTTTCAGGTTTCACTTCATTTTGACTTCTATGCGTTAGGGTTAGCGTTAGGGCTATGGCTCGGTTTTCTTTTAGGGCTAGGGCTAGGTAATATTAGGGCTAGATTTTAAATTAGTGTTAGGGTTAGGGCTAGTGTTAGGGTGAGGTGTAGTCTTAGGATTAGGGTTAAATTTAGAGTTAGGGTTAGATCCAGGGTTAGGGTTAGGGCTAGGGTTAGTGTTATGGGAAGGGAAAGAGTTAGAACTAGAGAAATGGCTAGGATGAGTTTTAGATATAGATTTAGGACTAGGCTTAGGCTTAGGGTTAGGGTTAAAGATAAAATAGGGCTAGAATTAGGGTTAAGGTTAGTGTTAGGGATAGGCCTAGGGGTAGGGCTAGGTTTATGATTAGCATTGGAGTCAGGATTAAGTTTAGGGTAAAGGGTGGGGTTACAACAAGCTTTAGGGCTAGGGTGAGGATTAGAATTAGGATTAGGGCTAGGGATATGTTTAGGTTAGGAGTAAGTCTAGGTTTAGGGCTAGTTTTTTTTTTAGGTTAAGTGCTAGAACTAGCCTAGAGCTAATGTCAAGTCTAGAGTTATGATTAAGGATAGTCTTAGTGTTAGGTTATTGCTAGATCTAGTGTCAGAGCTATGTTTATGGTAAGGGTCATGTTTAGAGTTAAGGGTATTATTAGAGTTAGGGTCAGGTTTAGCATTTGGTTTTGGTCAAAGTTTAGGTTTAGGGCTTGAATTAGTGTTAGGTTTAGGCTTAGGGTTAGGGTAATTGATAGTGTTAAGTTTAGGTTTCTGTTAAGGTTTAGGGTAATGGATGGGTTAGGTTTAACAATAGGGTTAAGGTTAGCATTAGGTTAGGGTTATGTTTCATATAATAGATATGTTTAGAGCTAGCGTTAGTGCTAGGTTATGGTTTGGATAGTCTAAAATTAGAGTTAGGTTTAGCCATAGGGCTAGGGTTTGGTTTACGGTAAGTGTTAGGTTTAGGGCTAGGGTTATGGTTAGGTTAGGGTAAGGGTTAGGTTTGGAGCTAGGGTAATGGCTAGGGTGAGGGTTAGGTTTACGTTCAGGTCTAGGGATATGTTTATGGTTAGGGTTTGGTTTAGAGTTTGGGTTATGGCTAGAGTTTTTATTGCAGTTAGGGTTAGTTTTAGGCTAATGGATAATGTCAGATTTAGGCTTAGGGTTAGGGTTAGTTTATGATTTAGGGCTAGTCTTAGGATTCGGTTTAGTGTAAGGCTTAATGTTTCTGCCAGGGCTAGGGCTATGGTGAGGTTTAGCTTTATGGTTAGGTCTTGGGATATGTTTATGTCTAGGGTTAGGTTTACTGTTAGGGATAGGGCTATAATTAGGGTTAGGGTAATTGACAGGGTTAGAACTAAAGTTTGAGCTAGGATTATGGTTAGGATAAGAGCTCGGGTTAGGGTTATGGTTTAGTATAGGGGTAGGGTTTTGTTTAGGGTAAGGGTTTGGCTTTGAGCTTGAGTTAGGTCTAAGGCAAGTGTTAGTGTTAGGGCTAGGGTTAGGGTTAGGGTTATGCTTAGGGCTAAGTTTAGGCCTAGGATTATGGCTAGGTTTTGTGTTAGGTTTAGGGCTAGGGTTAGGAATATGGTTAGGGTTAGGGCTAATGTTAGGGTTAAGATTAGGGTAAAAATAGTGTTAGGGCAGGGTTATGTTTAGGGCTAGATTAGGGTTAGTGTTATGGCTAGGTCTAGTATTAGGACTAGGTTGGGGGTTAGGGTCAGCTTTAGAGATAGGTTAATGTTAGGGTCAGGGTCAGTGTTCTGGATAGGATAAGGGTTAGGGTTAGAACCAGAATTATGGCTAGTGTTAGGTCTAGGGGTAGGATAAGTGTTTAGTTTAGGTTAAGGCTTACTGATAGTGCTACAGCTAGGGTTTTGTTTAGGTCTAGGGCTAGAATTATAGCTATATTTAGGATTAGTTTTGGGTTTAGATCTAGTGTTATGGTCCAGTATAGGAATAGGCTTACCGGTAGGGCTAGTGTTAGGGTTTGGTTTAGGGTTAGAGTCAAGTTTAGACCTATGGTTACTGTTAGGGTCAGAATAAGTGTCAAGGTTAGGGTTAGAAGTAGAATGAGGGCTAGGGTTAGGACTAGAAATACTGTTAGTGTTTAAGTTAGGTTAAGGATTAGGGTTAGGACTAGGGTTATCATTTGATTTAGTGTTTGTCTTAGCGTAAGAGTTAAGGTTAGAGCTAGGGATAGGGCTTGGTTTAGGATTAGGGTTACGGCTAGTTAGGGTTAAGATTAGGGTTTAAGATACGGTTAGGATTAGAATTAGGGGTAGAATTTGTGTTAGAGTCAGGGCTAGTATTATGACCATGACTAATGTACCAACTAGGGTTAAGATTAGGGCTAGTTTTAGGGTTAGGTTTAAGGAAAGGTCTGGTGTTAGGGTTAATTTAAGATTAGGGTGATGTTTAGAGCCAGGATTAGTGTTAGGATCAGGGTCAGGGTCAGGGTTATTTTTAGAGTTAGGGTTAGGGCTAGGTGTAGGTTTATGGTTTGGTAAAGGTTAAGGGTTAGGGTTAGGGATATGGCTTGGTTTTGTTTTAAGGCTAGGTCTAGGGGTAAGGCAAGTTTTAGGATTAGCATTATTGTTAGGGCTAGTGTTAGGGTTTGGTTTAGGATTATGTTTATGGTTAAATTTAGAGTTAAGTTTAAATTTAGAGTTAGGTTTAGATCTAGGGTTGGGCTAGGGCTAAGGATAGAACTAGGGCTAGGGCTAGGGCAAGAGCTAGAGTTAGTCTTTAGACTAAGTTTAGGGTTAGGATAGGACTAAATTAGGGTTAGTGCTAGGCTTAGTGTTAGGGTTAGGCCTAGGGTTAAGGCCACGGTTATGGTTAGGTTTAAGATTATGGTTAGGTTGAGGGTTATGGTTAGGTTTTTGGTAAGGGATGGGGTTATAGATTGGTTTAGGGCTATGTTCAGGGTTAGAATTAGGCTTAAACCTCAGGTTATGGTTCGGGTTAGGATTAAGGCTAGGTTTAGGACTAGGATCAGGGCTAGGGCTAATTTCAGGTCCAGCTTTACAGTTAAAGATAGTTTAGGGTTAGGTTAGATGAAGTATAAGTGTTAGGTTTAGGGTTAGGGTCAGGTTTAGAGCTAAGGGTATTGTTTGGGTCAAGGTCGTGATTAGTGTTTGGGATAGGTTGAGGTTTAAATTTAAGGCTTGAATTAGAATAGGTTTAGGATTAGGGTAAGGATATATTTAGGTTTAGGTTTCCAGTTAGGTTTAGGGTAATGGATAGGGTTAGAATTAGGGATATGGTAAGGTTTAGGCCTACGGCTAGCATTAGAATTAGGATTATGGTTAGGATAACAGATAGGGTTAGAGCTAGGGTTAGAGCTAAGGTTATGGTTATTCTTAGTTCTAGGTTTAGGGTTATGGTTAGGGTTAGGGTTAAAGCTCGGTTTAGGGCTCAGATTCGGCTAGGTTTTGGTTTAAGTTAGGGCAAGTGTTATGGCTAATGTAAGTACTAGGGTTACAATTAGGGCTAGTTTTAGGGTTAGGGTTAGGGCTAGGTCTAGTGTTATGTTTAGGGTTATGTTTAGGGTGATGTTTAAACCTAGGGTTAGTGTTAGCGTCAGAACCAGGGTTAGGGCTAATTTTAGGGTTTTGCTTAAAATTAGAATTAGAGGTAGTGTTAGAGCTAGGTCAGAGTCATGGTTAGTGTTTCTTTTAGGTTTGAGTTTAGGGTTAGGGCTCAAATTAGCACAAGGGTTACGGTTAGGGTACTGATAGGGTTAGGTTTAGGGTGAAGGTTAGGTTTAGGGTAATTGATAAGGTTAGGGTTAGTGATAGGTTTAGGGGGTTAGGGTTAGTGATAGGGTTAAGGTTTGGTTTAGGTTAAGGGTTAGGGTTAGGGATTTGACTTGGTTTTGCATTCGGGCTAGGCCTAGAGTTAGGGCTAGTTTTAGGAGTAGCATTAGTGTTAGGGTTAGGGTTAGTGTTATATTTAGGCTTAGATTTTGCATTAGAGTTAGATTTAGAGTTAAGGTTAGATCCAAGTTTAGGGCTAGGGCTAAGGAAATGGCTAGGGTTAACTCTAGGATTAGAGCTAGGTTTATTATTCCAGTAAGGGATAGGGTAAGAACTAGTTTTAGGGATAGGGAGAGAGTTAGACTTAATTTTAGGGCTAGGGTTAGTGTTATGGTTAGGGATAGGGCTAAGTTAGGTCTAAGATTAGGGATAGGGTTGGTTTTAAGTTATTCCTAGGTTTAAGATTAGGGTTATGATTAAGGCTATGTTTAGTGCTAATATGGGCTAGGGTTTGTGTTCAGGTTAGCGCTAGGATTATATCTAGGGCTAATGTCTGGTCTAGGGTTATGGTTATAGATAGTTTTAGTGTTAGGTTTTGGCTAGGTCTAATTTAAGGATTAGATTTAGGGTAAGGGTCAGGTTATAGCTAGGTGAATTATAAGGGTCAGAGTCATGGTTAGTGTTTCTTTTAGGTTTGAGTTTAGGGTTAGGGCTCAAATTAGCATAAGGGATATGGTTAGGGTACTGATAGGGTTAGGTTTAGGGTGAAGGTTAGGTTTAGGGTAATTTATAAGGTTAGGGTTAGTGGTAGGTTTAGGGTTAGGCCTAGTGTTAGCATTAGGGAAAGGGTTATGTTTAGGGTAATGGATACAGTTAGAGTTAAGTTTAGTGCTAGGGTTATGGTTAGGATTAGGTCTTGAGATAGGTTTATGCCTAGAATTAACATTAGGGTATGGGTTATGATGAGAGAAATGGGTACAGTTAGAGTTAAGTTTATAGCTAGACTCAAGGTTAGGAATAGGTCTTGAGTTAATGTTACGGTATGGGTTAGAACTACGGTTAGAGTTAGTGTTATGTTTGGTTTAAGAGTTAAGTTCTGAGCTATGATTAGTATTAGAGGAAGGGTTAGGTTCAGGGTTATGTTTAGGGATAGGATTACGGTAGGTTTAGGGTTAGAGTTAGGGTTAGGGGAATGGTTATAATTAAGTTTAGGGTTAGGGTTAGTGTAATATATATAGTTAAATGTAGGTTTAGGTTTAGGGATAGGGCTAGATTTAAGTTTAGGGTTAGAGTTAGGTCTATGGTTATGTTTAGGTTTATGGTAAGGCTTAGGGTTTGATCTATGGTTAGGGCTATACTGAGTATTGATTTAGGGTTAGGTCTAGGTTCAGTTTTCTGTTTAGGGTTAGGATTATGGTTAGGGTTAAGGCTAGGGTTACATTTAGGGTTAGAGTTAGGGTAATGGGTAGGTTTAGAGCTAGGGTTAGGGCTAAGGTTATGGTTAGAATTAGGACTAGGTTTAGGGTTAGATTCAGGGATAGTTCTAGGTTTATGTTTATAGTAAGTGTTAGGTTTTGAGCTACGGTTAAGGCTAAGGCGAGGGTTAGGTTTGGGTTAGGGCTATGGCTAGGGTTAGGGTTATGCTTAGGGCTAGGTTAACACCTAGGATTAGCTCTAGGTTTTGTGTTAGGTTTATGCCTAGGGTTAAAGCTCTGGGTAATGTAAGAGCTAGGATTATGGTTAGGGATAATTTTAGGGTAAGGGTTATGCCAAGATTTAGTGTTAGGTTTAGATTTTCAGTGAGGGTCAGTTTTAGAAGTAGGTTTATCGTTAAAGGAAGATTCAGTGTTTGAGTTAGAGTTCAAGTTAGAGTTACAGCCAGAATTAAGTGTAGGTTAATGTCTATAGGTAGGGTAGAGTTTTTGTTAGTATAAGGGTTATTGTTAGGCCTAGGACTAGGTTTTTGTTTAGTTCTAAAGCTAGATGTAAGGTTATATTTAGGATTAGGTTTGAGTCAAGGGCTAGTGTTAGGTTTCAGTCTAGTGTTAGGGTCAGGTTTAGAACTAGGGTTTGTGTTAGAGTCAGGATAAGGGTCAGGGTTAGCATTCAATTTTGCAATAGGATTAGAGCTAGAATGAGGGCTATGGTCAAGACTACTAATAAGGTTAGGATTTTGATTAGCCTAAGGATTAGGCATAGGTCTAGGGCTACCATTAGGGTTAGGGTTATTCATAGGATAAGTGATAGCCTTAGAGCTAGGGTTAGGGCTAGAGTTAGGGTTAGGTTAAATCTAGGTTTAGGGCTCGGATTAGGGCTAGTTTTGGGGTTAGGGTTTGGGTTAATGATAGGGCAATGGCTAATGTAAGAACTAGGGTTACAATGAGGGTTAGTTTTAGGTTTAGGGTTAGGGGTAGGTCTAGTGTTAGGGTTAAGTTTAAGGTTAAGATAATATTTAGATCTAGGGTTAGTGTTAGGATATGAGTCACGGTCAAGGTTAGGGTTAAGACTCAAATTAGGAATAGGTTTATTTTAGTTTTCAGTTTAAGGTTAGGAGGGTGTTTAGAGCTAGGGTGAGTTTTAGGATATGAGTCAGGGTCAGGGTTAGATTTAAGATTAGGTTTAGGACTCGAATTAAGGCTATGGTTAGGTGTAGGGTAGTGCTAACGTTTGTTTTAAGTTAAGGTTTATGGTTAGGGCTATTGCTCAGTTTGTTTTACTGCTAGGGTTAGGGTTAGGGCTAGTTTTACCATTAGCATTAGGGTTAGGGCTAGTGTTAGTGTTTGGCATAGGCTTAGGTCTAGGTTTAGATTTCGAGTTAGAGTTAGATCTAGGGTTAGAGCTAGGACTAAGGATAGGGCAAGGTTTAGGGCTAGGGTTAGTGTTATGGTAATGAATAGGCTTAGAATTAGGTATAGGGATAATGTGAGAGTTAGAGTTAGTCTTGGGTCTAGGGTTAGGATTAGGTTTAGGTACAAGTTAGCAGTATGGCCAGTGTTTGGTTTTCTCTATGTTTAGGGTCAGTTTTAGACCTAGGGTTTGTGTTAGGTCGGAATAAGGGTCAGGGTTAGTGAAAGGGTTTGGGATATGAATAGAGCTAGAATAAAGTCTAGGGTCAGGACAATTAATAGGGTTAAAATTTAGTTAGCCTAAGGATTAGGGATAGGTCTAGGTTAACCATTAGTGTTAGGGTTTCACTTATAGTAAGGGATAGGTTTAGAACTAGGTTTAGTTCTAAAGTTAGAGTAGGATTAGGGTTAAAGTTACGTTTAGGGTTCAGATTGGGGCTAGGTTTGTGTTAGGTTTAGGACTAGCGTTAGGGCAATCGCTAATATAAGAACTAGGGTTAAAATTAGGGTTAGTTTTAGGGTTGGGGTAGGGTAGATGTAGTTTTAGTGTTAGGGTTAATTTTAAGTTTAGGGTGATATTTAGAGCTAGGGTTAGTTTTAGGATATGAGTCAGGATCAGGATTAGGTTTAGGACTCAAAGAAGGGCTAGGGTCACTGTTAAGTTTAGGTTTAAGTTTAGGATGGTGTTTCAAGCAAGGGTGAGTTTAGCATATGAGTCAGTGTCAGGTATACATTTAAGGTTATGGTTAGGACTCGAATTAAGGCTATGATTAGGTCTAGGTGTAGTGTTAGCGTTTTGTTTATGTTAGGTTTAGGGTTAGGACTATTGCTCATTTTTGTTCTCCTGCTAGTGGTAGGGTTAGGGCTAGTTTTATGAATAGAGTTAGGATTAGGTTTAGTGTTAGTGTGAGGCTTAGGCTTAGGGTTAGGGCTAGGACTAAGTATTAGGCAAGGGTTAGGGTTATGGTTATGGTTATGGTAGGGGGAGGATTAGAACCAGTGATAGGGCTAGTATGAGAATTATTATTAGTCTTAGGACTAAGGTGAGGGTTAGGGTTAGGGATAGGGCTAAATTAGGGCTTGGATTAGGTCTATGGTTAGTGTTCAGTTTAAGCATAGAATTAGGGTTAGATTTAGGATTTAGTTTAGAGTAAGGGATGGTGTAATTCTAGTCTTAGATGTAGGGTCATGTTCAGAATAAGGGTTAGTATTAGGGTTATGATTAAGGCTAGGTTTAGGGCTAGGATGAGGGCTCGGGTTTGTTTTAGGTTTAGGGCTAGGATTAGGAGTATGGCTAATTTCAACTCTAGAATTATGTTTAAAGATAGTTTTAGGGTTAGGATTATGGGTATGTCTAGTGTCAGGTTTAGGTGTAGTGTTAGGATCAGGTTTAGGGCTAAGGGTATTATTCAGGTGAAGGTCTAGGTTAGGGTTTGGAATAGGTTAAGGCTTAAATTTAGGGATTGACTTAGCATTAGGGTAAGTGTTAGGATAATTATAGGCTTAGAATTAGAGTTCATGTTTGGTTTAGGGAAATGGATAGGGATAGGTTTAGAGATAGATTTAGGTTTAGGTCTAGGGTTAGCATTCGGGTTAGGGTTATTGTTATGGTAATGTATAGGGTAGGGTTAGGATTATGGTTATGATTAGGGCTAGGGCTATGGTTAGGCTTAGGGTTGAAGCTCAGGTTAGGGCTCGGATTAGGGCTAGGATTTGGGTTAAGTTAGTGACAGAGTTAGGATTATGGCTAATGAAACTACAAGAGTTATGATTGGGGTAATTTTAGGGTTAAGTTTAGGGCTAGGTTTAGTGGTAGGTTTAGTGTTAGGATTAGGGTGATGTTTAGAGCTAGGATTAGTGTTAGTGTCAGAGTCAGTGTCCGGGTTTGCTTTAGGGTTCGGCTTAAAACTCGAATTAGGGCTAGGGATAGGGGTAGGTGTATGATTAGGGCTTGATTTAGTGTAAGGGTTTAGAATAGAGCTTATGGCTCGGTTTTGTTTTAGGGCTAGAGCTAGGATTGGAGCTAGTTTTAGGATTAGTGTTAGGGTTATGGCTACTGTTAGGGTTAGGCTTAGGCTTGGGTTAGGGTTAGATTTAGAGATAGATTATGATCTCAGGTTAGTGCTTGGGCTATGGATAGGGCACAGGTTAGGTCTAAGTTTAGAGATAGGGTTAGCGTTATGTTAAAGAATAGGGTTAGAAGTAGTGATAGGGCTAGTGTGAGAGTTATATTTATTCTTACATCTAGGGTTAGGGTTAGGTTTAAAGATAGGGTAAAATTAGGGCTAAGATTAGGGCTAGGGTTAGTATTGGGGTTAGAGCTAGGGTTAGGTTTAGGGTTATGATTAATCTAGGTTGAGGGCTAGTATAAGGGCTGGGGTTCTTGTTGGGGTTAGGGTTAGGATTAGGGCTAGGGCTAATATCAGTTGTGGGGTTACAGTTGAGGAGAGGACAGTTTTAGGATTAGGTTTATGGCTAGGTCTAGTGTTATGGTTAGGGTTAGACCTAAGGGTCATTTTTAAAGCTAAGAGAATTATTAGGGTCAGGATCAGGTTAGAGTTTGGTTGAGGAGAGGGTTTAGGGTTAGGGCTCAAATAAGCATTAGGCAGGGTTAGGGTAATTATAGTTTTTTTTTTTTTTTTTTTTTTTTTGTTTAGGGTTCAGGTTAGGTTTACAGTAATTGATAGGGTTCGGTTTAGCAATAGTGTTTGTGTTAGGCCTAGGGTTAGCATTAGGGTAAGGGTAATGTTTAGGATAGGGTTATAGTTAAGTTTAGGGCTAGGGTTATGGTTAGGAATAGGTCTTGAGTTAGGGTTAGGGTTAGGGTTAGCACTAGGGTTAGTGTTAGGGTTATGTTTAGCATAAGGGTTAGGTTTTGATCTAGGGTTAGGTTTAGAGTTAGGTCTATGGATAATTTTAGAGTATGGTTACGGATAGGGTTAGAGTAATGGATATGGTTAGATATAGGCATATGGTAATGGTTAGTGTTAGACTGAGGTATAAGTTTATGGTTAGGGCTATGGTTATGTTTAGGTTTATGTTAAGGGTTAGGGTTTGAGCTAGATTTATGTCTATGGTGAGTTTGAGGTTTATGGTTAGGTCTAGTGTTAGATTTCTGGTTAGATTTAGGGTTAGGGTTAGGCCTAGAGTTATCAATAGGTTGAGGGTTAGTTTTAGCATAATGGGTAGGTTTAGAGCTAGGTTTAGGGCTAAGGTTAAGTTTAGGATTAGGGCTAGTGTTAGGGGTATGTTTAGGGATACGTGTAGGTTTAGGTTTAGGATAAGGGTTAGGCTTTGAGCTATGGTTAGGACTAATCAAGTGTTAGGTTAGAGTTAGGGTTAGGGTTATGCTTAGGCCTGGGAGTAGCTCTAAGTTTTGTATTAGGTTTAGGCCTAGGGTTAGGGCTGTGGGTAATGTAAGAGCTAGGGTTATGATTAGGGCTAGTTTTAGGGTTAGTATTTTGGCTAAGTCTAGTGTTAGGTTTAGATTTTTGTTAGGGTCAGGTTTAGAGGTAGGTTTACTCTTAAAGTCAGGGTCAGTGTTTGGGTTTGAGTTAGAGTTAGGGTTACAACCAGAATTAGATCTAGGTTTAGGTCTAGGTGTACGGTTAGTGTTTGTGTTAGGTTAAGGTTTACTTTAAGGGCTAGGGATAGATTTTTGTTTATGTCTATGGCTAGAGTTAAGGCTAGATTTAGGATTTGGTTTATGTCTAGGGTTAGTGTTATGGTTTGGTCTAGGGTTAGGGCCATGTTTAGACCTAGGATTACTGTTAGGGTGAAAAAAAAATGTTTAGGGTTAACA
The DNA here is from genome assembly GCF_047511675.1 of Marmota flaviventris. NCBI lineage: Eukaryota > Metazoa > Chordata > Mammalia > Rodentia > Sciuridae > Marmota > Marmota flaviventris. The sequence continues at coordinate 90,223 of NW_027288428.1, read as the reverse complement.
TTAGCTTTTGGAATAGGGTTAGAGCTAGAGTGAGGGTAAGGTTATGACTGTTAATAGGGTTAGGGTTTTGGTTAGCTTAAAGATTGGGGATATGTCAAGGGTTACCATTAGGGTTAGGGTTTCACTTTGGGTAAGGGATAGGTGATAGGTTTAGTGTTAGGCCTAGGGTTACCATTAGGAATAGGGTTATCATAAGAGTAATGTATAGGTTTAGGGTTAGAATTAGGGTTAGAGCTAGAACTAGGGTTAGGGTTATTGTTAGGGATAAGGCTAGGGTTATGTTTAGGCCAGAGTTTAGGCTTTCAGCTATGCTTAGGTCTAAAAAGAGAGTTAGGCTCTGGGTTAAGTCTAGGTTTAGGGTTAGGGTTATGCTTAGGGTAGGTTTAGGCCTTGGATTAGGGCTAGGTTTTGTGTTAGGTTTAGGTCTAGTTTTAGTTCTATGGGTAATGTAAGATCTAGGGGTCTAATTAGGCATAGTTTTAGGGTTAGGGTTAGGGCTACGTCTAGTGTTAGGTTTAGATTTTGGTTTAGAGTCAGTTTTAGAGCTAGGTTTACTGTAAGTGTCAGGGTCAGTGTTCTGATTAGAGTTAGGGTGAAAGCCAGAATCAGGAGTAGCATTAGGTCTAGGGGTAGTGTTATTGTTTGGTTTAAGTGTTATTGTTTGGGCTAGGACTAAGTTTTGTTTAGGTCTAGGGCTAGAGTTATCAGTTGATTTAGGATTAGCTTTAGGTCTAGGGGTAGTTTTAGGGTTAGGTTTAGGTAAAATTTACTGGTAGGGCTAGCTTCAGGGTTCAGTTTAGGATTAGGGTCAGGTTTAGACCTATAATTAGTGTTATGGTCAGAATAAAGGTGAAGATTAGCATTAGGTTTTGGGTTAGGTTTAGGGATAGAATGAGGGCTAGTGTTTGGACTAGTAATAGGGTTATTGTTTGATTTAGGCTAAGGATTACTATTAGGAGTAGGGTTAGCATTATGCATATGGTTTGGCTTAGGATAAGGGATAGAGTTACAGCTAGGTTTAGAGCTAGGGTTAGGGTTAGGTTGAGAGCTAGGGCTAGGGTTAGGTTTAAATCTAGTTTTAGGTCCCAGTTTAGGGCTATTTTTTGTTTTGGGGTTAGGGCTAGGGTTAGGACTATAGCTAATGTAAGAACTAGGGTTATTATTAGGGTTAGTTTTAGGGTTAGGTTTTGGGCTAGGGATGGTGTTAGCATTTGCTCTATGCTTAGGGTGATATATAGAGCTAGGGTTAGTGTTTGGATATGAGTCATTGTAAGGATTAGTTTTAGTTTTAGGACAAAAATTTGAGCTAGGGTTATGGCTAGTTTTAGGGTTACAGTTTGGTTTAGGTTAGGTTTAGGGTTAGGGTAATGGCTCGGTTTTGTTTTAGGGCTAGGGCTAGGGTTAGGGTTAATTTTATGTATAGGGATAGTGTTCAGCTAGTGGTAGGTTGAGGTTTAGGCTTAAGGTTAGGGTTAGATTTAGAGTTATGGTTTGATTTAAGGTTAGAGCTAAGGTTAGGGCTAGTGTTAGGGTTACAGTTATGGACAGGTTTAGAAATAAAAATAGGGCTAGGTTGAGAGTTAGATGTATTCTAGGGCTAGAGTTCTGGATTTGCTTAGCTTTCGGGCTAAATCAGGGCTAGATTACATCTAGGTTTAATGTTAGGGTTAGACACATGGTTAGGGTTAGAATTAGGGTTAATTTTAGTGTTAGGGTTATGGTTAGTTTTAAGGGAAAGGGTGAGGTTATGGCTAGGTTCAGGGCCATGGAGAGGATTAAAATCAGTTATAGGAATAGGGTGAGTGTTCAGGTTAGGATTAAGGCTAGGTTTAGGGCTAGGATGAGGGCTAGGGTTTATGTTAGGTTTAGAGCTAGGATTAGGGCTAGGGCTAATGTCAGGTCTAATGTTATGGTTAGGAATAGTGTTAACTTTAGGTTTATGGCTACGTCTAGTGTAAAGTTAGATTTATGGTAACAGTCAGGTTTAGAGCTTAACCCTCAAACTAGCCCTTACCCTAACCCTAGCTCTAACCCTTTCCCTTACCCAAAGCCAAACTCTAACCAAAATGCAAACCCTAATACTAACCCTAATCCTTAGCCCAACTTATATTCTAACCATATTACTAGTCCTAACCCTAGCCCTCATTCTTGCTTCAACCCTAACCCTGATCCTTATTCTGACCCTAACACTAACCCTGGGTCTAAACCTGACCCTATCCCTAAAGCAAACCCTAACACTAGCCCTACCTGTAACACTATATCTATATTTAACCCTAACACTAGGCCTAGACCTAAAGCTAATCCTAAAAACAGCTATAACTCTAGACCTAGAACTAAACAAAAACCTAGCTATAGCCCTCACAATACCCTTAACCTAAACCAAACACTAACCCTACGCCTAGACCTAAACCTAGTCCTAATTTGGGCTATAACCCTAACCCTAACACTACCTCGAACACTGACCCTTACCCTAACAATAAATCTAGCTTGAAACCAGACCCTATCCCAAAACGTAGACCTAACACTAGACCCAGACATAACCCTAACCCTAAAAGTAGCCCTAAACATATCCCTAGTTCTTATGTTACCCATAGTTCTCACCATAGCCATAAACCTAACATAAAACCCAGCCCTAATCCTAGGCCTAAACTTAGTCCTAAGTATAACCCTAACAATAATCATAGCCCTAACACTAACCCTAACTTATCCCATGCCTCGAATCCTAACTTTAATCCTAGCCCAAAATTTAGCTCTAACCCTATCCATTACCCTTACACTAATCTTATTATTACCCTATCCCTAACACTAAACCTAACCTTAAACTAAATGTAACCCTAGAACTAACCCGAAACCTAACCTTTGCAATAGCCCTAAACTTAGCTGAAACATTAAGCCTTACACTAAACCTAATCCTAACTCTAGCCCTAACCCATACCTTAACCCTATTTCTAATGTTATTCATTACCATAAATTTAACCCTAACCCTAATTAAAACCCTAGCCATAACCCTAACCCTAAGCCAAACCATAACCTTAAATATAACACTACACCTAAACTTAAACCTAAACCTCGCCCTAGCTCTAACCTTAGCTCAAACACTAATCTTTACTCTAACTTAACCATAACCATAGCCGTAAACCTAACACTTTCCCTAACCTTAATACGTATCCTAAATCAAACCCTATCCCTATCCCTAAACCTAACCCTAATCCTAGACTTAATCCAAACCATAACCGAGCTCTAACCTGAGCTATAAATCTATCCATTACACTAAACATAACCCTTACCCTAATGCTAATCCTAACACTATCAATAAGCCTAACCCATTCTATACCCTAAACATTAACTGAAACCTAAACCTAACCATATCCATTACCCTTACCCTAAACCTAAACCAAACACTAACTCAAGCCTTAGCCATAAACTTTAACCTAAACCAAATGCCAACCCTGAATCTAACCATCATAAAACCCCTAGCCCTAAACCTGACCATTACACTAAACTCACTAGAACTAGTCATAATCTAATCATAAAACTATCCCTAACCATAACACTAGACCTGACATTAGTCCTAGCCCTAGTCCTAGCACTAAACCTAACAGAAACCCTAGCCATCCTTCTAGCCCTATACGTAAATTAATCCTACCATAAATACTAACCCTAACCCTAATCTTAATTCTAACTCTCATCCTAGACCTAAAGCTAGCTATAACACCACACATTCCCGTAAACTTAACCTTGACCCCAATGCTAACCCTAAATATAGCCCTACCCCTAGACCTAACCCTAACACTAACCCTAGCCCTAATCCTAGCCCTAATTTAGCTGTAACCCTAACCCTAACCTAAGCCTGATACTAAGTCTAAAACTAACTCTCTTCCTAGTGGTATTTTTAGTTCTCACACTAGCCCTTCTGGAACGCTAACCTAGCCCTAACACTAGTCTTACATATAACCCTAAAACTAAATCTAACCCTAACTCTAATATAAACCTCATCCTAACACTAGCCCTAATTCTAACACTAATCCAAAATCCAGCCCTAACCCTAGCCCTACCCCCACAAAAAAAAAAAAAAAAAAAAAAAACTGAGCCATAGTCCAAACTCTAAACCTTAAATTAAACCAAACCCTAACCCTACACCTAGCCCTAACTTTAGCCCTAACCCTAAAACTAATCTTTACCCTGACTCTGACCCTAACCCTAAACTTAGCCCTATATATATCGCCCTCACCCTAAACCTATGCTTTGCATGCTTCAGCATAGGGCTACATTCACAAGGAACAAATCAGAGAGTGCCCACAGAGAACTGATTGAGTGTGTGAAGTTTCAAGCAGCTAACACCAACCCTGTTTGTTATCCAGCTCCATTTACAATTACACATATAAGTGAAGATGAGGTGAAACCTTAAATCACAAACTGTTCTGACAGTGAACCATGAACCGAGAAATCCCAAACATGGGGAATATAGTAAGGCTAGGTAAAAGATGAATCCTCTTTGGTATCAAAGAAATTTGAAAAAAAAAAACTAACTCTAACCCCAATAATAATTCTAACCCTAGCCCTAAACCTAACCCGAACTCTAACCCTAACCTGTTTAGAGAATCTTTGATCATAGAAGACCCAAACTTAGGGTGCCTAATAGGACAAAGTTACAGATGAGTCCTGCCCAGTATAAAAAAATTCTGACAAAATAATTGGGGGAGGTGTTTCAGTACATGCCTATTCCCCCTGTATTTTCCTAGAGTGCTCTTGGATAATGTTCTTTTCATTGCCATGGCTTTGGAAAACTTTCTCTAGGAAGAAACCAGAGAGTGCCCACAGAGAACTGATTGAGTGTGTGAAATTTCAAGCAGCTAGCACCAACCCTCTTTGATTACGAGCTCTATTTCCATTTACCCATATAGGACAACTTGAAATGAAACTTTAAAATACAAACTGTTCCTGAGAGTGAACAATTGGAATTAGAAGGCCCAAAACTGGGGGACATAAAAAGGCTAGGTAAAAGAGAAATCCTACCCAGTATCAAAGAAATTTGAAAAAAAAAATAACTCTAACCCTAACACTAGTTCTAATTCCAGTCTGAAATCTAACACTAACCCTAAACCTATCCTGTATATAGAGCTTTGATCATACAAGTCCCAAACTTGGGGAACCCAGGGCAGAAAGCTAGCAGATGAATCCTGTGCAGTATCAACCAAATCTGACCAAATAATTGGGGGGAGGTAGTTTAGGACATGCATATTTCCCTGATTTCTCATAAAGTACTATTGGATAAAGTTGTTTTTGCATACTGTGCTTAGAGCTACTTTTATAAGGAAGAAAACACACAGTGCTCACAGAGAACAGATTGAATGTGTGAAGTTTCAATCATCTAGCCCAAACCCTGTTTGATTTCCAGCTTCATTTCCATTCACCCCTACAGGGCAAAAAGAAGAGAAACATGAAAATTCAAACAGTTCCTGAAAGGAAACCCTTTATTTAGGAGGCCCAAACATTTGGAGTATAGTCAAATTAAAGTGTTACGTTTAGGGAAAGGGTCAGATTAAGAGCTGGGGTATTATTAGGGTCAAGGTCAGGCTCAGGGTTTGGGTTAGGTTAAGTTTTAGTGTTAAGGCTCAAATTACCATTAAGTTTAGAATTAGGGTTAGGGTAATGGAAAGTGTTAGGTTTAGGGTTAAGTTTGGTTTAAGATAATGGATATGTTTAGGGTTTGTGATAGGTTTACGGTTAGGCCTCAGGTAAGCATTAGTGTTATAGTTATTGTTAGGGTAATTTATATTTTAGACCTAGGTTTAGGGCTAGGATAATGGTTAGGATTAGGGCTACAGTTAGCGTTAGGATCAGGGTTAGGGCGAGGGTTACACTTAGGATTATGTTTAGGGTATGGTTTAGGGTTTGTGCTAGGATTTTTGTTATGGCTAAGATTAATTTATGGTTTGGTCTAGGGTTATGGTCATGGTTAGTGTAACAGTTAAGGCTAGGGTTATCATTAAAGTTAGGGTAATAGGTTTAGATGTCAGGTTAAAGATAGTTTTAGGTTTAGGTAAACGTTAGGTTTAGGTTTAGGATTAGGGTTACCATTTGAACTAGCTTAGGTTTAGGATTAGGGTTTGGTTCAGTGTTAGTTCTAGGGTTAGGTTTATGTTTCGGGTTAAGGTAGGTTTAGCTTTAGGTCTAGTGTTATTATTAGGGTTAAGTTAAGGTTAGAGTAATGGGTAGGGTTCAAGCTAGGTTTAGGGCTTGAGTTAAGGTTAGGATTAGGGCTGGGGGTTAGGTTTAGGGTTTGACCTTGGGTTAATGTTAGGATTACATTAAGTGTAAGGGTTAAGGTTGGTGCTAGATTTTGGGCTAGGTTGAGGGTTAGGTTTACAGTCTGGCCTAGGGTAGGTTTACAGTTAGGTTTAGGGCTAGGGTTAGCATTATTCTTAGGGTTATTGTCAGTATAATGAATAGAATTAGAGCTAGGGTTTGGGCTATGGTTACAGTTAGGATTAGGGCTAGAATTAGGGTGAGGTTTAGGGTTTGTTCTAGGGTTATTTTATGGTAAGTTTTAGTGTTTGAGCTAGGGTTAGGGCTAGAACGAAGGTTAGGGTTAGAGTTAGGGCTAAGTTTAGGGTTAGAGTTATGCTTAGGGTTAGGTTTAGGGCTGTAATTAGGGCTGGGTTTTGTGTGAGGTTTAGGGCTACTGTTAGGTATATGGGTAATGCAAGAGCTAGAGTCATGGTTATGGCTAGATTTAGAGTTCATCTAGTGTTAGGGTCAGTTTTGGACATAGGATAAGGTTTAGAGCTAGGGTTTTTGTTAGGGTAAATGTCAGGGTTCAGGTTAGGATTAGGATTAGGTTTAGGAGCAGAATGACAAATAGGGTTAGCTCTAGGGCTAGAGTTATGGTTTGGTTTAAGTTAAGGGTTATTGTTATGGCTAAGGCTAGAGTTATGGCTTTATTTAGGATTAGGTTTAGGTCTAGGCCTAGTGTTATTGTTAGGTTTCAGTGTAGGTTTAATGGTAGGACTAGTGTTACTTTTTGGATAAGGGTTAGATTAAGGTTTAAACCTAGGTTTAGTGTTAGGGTCAGAATAAGGTTCAGCGTTAGTATTAGGGTTTGGATTAAGTTTAGAGCTAGAATGAGGTTTAGGATTAGGACTAGTAGTAGAGTTAGGATTTGGGGTAGGCTGCTGCAGTCTGGCTGGGCACAAAATCATGAGCCACCACACAGCTTGTAGATTCAAACAGCAACTCTTTATTCCTGAACTCACACCAGCCATCTACAATCACGTTCTGGGGAAATCCTCGTTCTCTGCCCAAATCCCCCCCACTGGGCTTCTGTCTCCCAAAATATAGTGTCTGAATCCCGTGAGAACTCAAGGGGAACTCAGGCAGCAGGATACGCCCTATTCCCAGCAGGAATAACCTTAAGCCTTAAACCTGGAACCTAAACCGGGAACGCCCTAAACCCGGATTATCCTAAACCAGGAACACCCTAAACCCAGATCCGCCCTGGTCCTTGAGCAAGGTCACTTACATGCAATGTCACTGCAAAATGTCCTATTTCCACGAGTCCTTCCACTAAGCAACATGGGGTATGCTGGCAAGGAAATTGTCATACCTACTTGGCTAATGGCTCCCAGAAGTAGGCATAGAAGTAGGGTTAGGACTAGGGTAGCAGTAGGGTGAGGGTTTCACTAAGTGTAAGAAATAAAGTTAGAATTAGGATTAGGACTAAGGATAGGGTTAGGGTTAGGGCCAGGGTTAGGATTATGGTTAAAACTAGGGTTAGGCTTTGGATTAGGGCTAGGTTTGGTGTTAGGTTTTGGTCTATGGCTAATCTAAGAACTGGCATTACAATTAGGGCTAGTGTTAGGGTTAGGCTTAGGGCAAGGTCTAGTGTTAGGATTAGGTTTAGGGATAGGGTGATTTGTAGAGTTAGGGTTAGTGTTAAGGTTAAAGTCAGGGTTAGTATTAGTTCTAGGGTTAGGGTTAGGACTCAAGTGAGGGATAGAGTTAGGGTGAGCTGTAGGATTAGGCTTTGGTTTAGGGCAAGGGTTAGGGTCAGTGAAATGGCTCGGGTTTCCTTGAGAGCTAGGGCTTGGGTTGGGGCTAGTTTTCAAATTGGTGTTACAGTTAGAGCTAGTTTTAGGGTGTGGTTTAGGCTTAGGTTTAGGGTTAGATTTAGAGTTAGGGTTAAATCTAGGTTTAGGGGTAGAGTGAAGGTTAGGGCTAGGATTATTGCTAGGATTTGGGTTAGTATACGGGATAGAGTTAGAACTAGGCATAGGGCTAGGGCGAGAGTTAGAGTTAGTGTAAGAATTATATTTAGGGTTAGAATTCAGGCTTAATTAGAGCTAGAATTAGAGCTAGGGTTATTATTAAGGCTGAGCCTAGGTTTATGGCTAGGGTTTATGGTTATGGTTAGGTATGATGTTATAGCTAGCTTCAGAACTAGGGCGAGGGTTAAAATAAGTTTTAGGTCTATGGTTAGGGTTAGGTTTAGGATTAAGGCTAAGATTAGGGCTAGAATTAGGGCTAGAGTTTGTTTTAGGTTTAGGGCTTCGTTAGGGCTATGGCTAATGTTAGGTCTAGGGTTATTGTTAGAGATAGTTTTAGGGTTAAGATCATTACGGTTAGGATTAGGTTAATGGATATGATTATGTTTTGGGTTCAGGTTAGGTTTAGGTTAATGTTTAAGTTTAGGGTTAGGAATAGTTTGAGGGTTATCCAAGGTTTAGCACCAGCGTTAGGATTAAGATTAGGGTAATGGATAAGATTATACCTGGGGTTAGGGCTAGATTTATGGTTAGGATTAAGGCTAGGTTTAGGGTTAGGTTTAGCGTAAGGGTTAGGGCTAGAAATAGGGTTATGTTCAGGGTTATGGGTAGTTTTATGGCTCCGATTACAGATAGATTTTGGGTTAGGTTCGGGTAAGGTTTAGGGTTACATCCAATGTAAGAACTAGGGTTATGATTAGAACTAGTTTTAGGGTTAGGGTTAGGGCTAGGCCTTGGGTTAGGTTTAGGTTTAGGTTTTGAGTGATATTTAGAGCTAGGGTTAGTATTAGTGTCAGAGTCAGGGTCAGGGTTTTTTTTATTTTAGTCTTAGGGATAGGACTCGAATTAGAGCTTGGTTTAGGGCTAGGTGTAGGCTTAGGGTTTGGTTTATGTTAAAAGTTAGGGTTAGGGCTATGGCTAGGCTGTTTTTGGACTAGGTCTAGGTTCGGGCTACTTTTTGCACTTCCATTAATGTTACAGCCTGTGTTAGTGAGAGGTTTAGCTTCGGGTTAGGGTTAGATTTAGATTTAGGGTTTGATATATGGTTAGGGGTAGAGCTAGGTTTAGGGCTAATGCAAAGGCAAGTGATAGGATTATGGTAAGGGATAGGGTTAGAACTAGAAACATGGCTAGGACGAGATTTAGAGGTAGACTTAGGGCTATGGTTAGGTAAGATTTAGGGCTAAATTAGGGGTAGAATTATGTCTAGTGTGTGTATTAGGTTTAGGCCTAGTTTAGTCTTAGGTTTAGATTTAGGAATAGGGTTGGTATTAGGGGAAGGAATGGGTTTAAAGTTAGTTTTAGGGCTAGGTAAATGGTTAAAATTTTGGTTAGGATTAGGGTTAGGGTTTGATTTATTAATAAGGCTAAGATAAGGCTAGCATGAGGACTAGGGTTTGTTTTAGTGTTATGGCAAGAATTAGGGCTAGGGCTAGTGTCAGGTGGAGGCTTACATTGGGATATATTGAGGGTTAGATTTATTGCTAGGTCTAGTGTAAGGGTTTGGGTTAGGGTAAGGGTCAGGTTTGAGCTAGGGTTATTATTAAAGTTAGAATTAGGTTTCAGGTTTGGTTTAGATTAGGGTTTAGGTTTAAACTTCAATTAGCATTAGGATTTGGTTAGGGTAATGATAGGTTTGGGTTTAGGGTTCATGTTATGTGTAGGGTAATTGATAGGGTTAGAGTTAACAAAAGGATTAGGGTTAGGCCAAAGTTTAGCCTTAGGATTATTGTTGTGCTTAGGGTAAGGGATAGGGTTAGGACTAGGATTATGGTTATTATTAGGGCTAGAGTTAGGGTTAGGCCTAGGGTTAGGGTTAGGCTTAAGTTTAGGGTATGGTTTAGAGTTTGAGCTATGGTTAGCACTAGGGCAAGTGTTAGGTTTAGGGTTAAGTCTAGGTTATAGTTATAGTTAGTGGCAAGGTTAGTGTTAAGATTAGGGCTAGGGTTATCATTAGTTTTAGGGTATTGGATAGGGTTTGATGTCATGTTAGTGTTAGGTTTAGGTTTAGGCATAAGGTTAGGGTTACGGATAGGTTTAGTGTTAGGTTTAGGGTAATGGTTAGGGTTTGACCAAGGGTTAGCTCTATGGCAAGGATTAGGTTTATGGTTATGTCTAGGGTTAGGGTTAGGGTAGATTTAGGGTAAGAGCTAGGGTTATAATCAGGGTTAGGGTTAGGGTTAGGGTAATGGGTAGGGTTAGAGCTAGGTTTAGGGCTAGGGTTATCATTAAGTTTAGGGTTAGATTAGGGTAATATGTAGGCTTAGATCTAGAGTTAGGGATAGGGTTAATGTAAGTATTAGGGCTAGGGTTTAGGTTAGGTTTAGGCCATTGGTTAGTGTTAGGGTTAGGTTAAGTTTAAGGGTTAGGGATTGAGCTAGCGTTTGGGATAGGATGAGGATTAGGGTTAGAGTTAGTGTGAGGGTTAGGGCTAGGGTTAGTATTAGGGTTAGGATTAGGGTTAGGGTTAGGATTGCATACTTCAGCTTATTACTCAGTATACAAGGAACAAACCAGAGAGTGCCCACAGAGAACTGACTGAGTTTGTGAAGTTTTAAGCAGTTAGCATTAATCATGTTTGATTTCCAGTTCCATGTCTATTTAGCCATGTAGGTCAAAATGAAGTAAATCCGTAAAATACAAATTGTTCCTGTCAGAAAGAATTGAACTGAGAAAGCCGAAATCTGGCGAACATAGTAAGGCTAGGTAAAAATGCATCCTGCCCAGTATAAAAGATATTTGAACAAGACAAACTCTAACCATAACACTAGACCTAACTCTAACCTAACCTGTTTAGTGAACCTTTAATCATAGAAGTCTCAAAGATGAGGAGCCTAGTGGGGCAAGCTAACAGATGAACCCTGCCCAGTATGACAGAAATCTGACCAAATGATTGGGGGATGTAGTTCAGTACATGCATTTTTTCCTGTTGTCTCCTAAAATGCCCTCGCCTAGTGTTGTATTTGCATGCCACATCTTTGAGATACTTTCACAAGGATAAAACCAGAGTGTCCTCACAGAGAACTGATTGAGTATGTGAAGTTTCAAGCAGCTAGAAAAAACCCTGTTTGATTTCCAGCTGCATTTCCATTTACCCATATAGGTCAAAATAAAGTGAAACCTTCAAGTAAAAACTGAAATACTGAGAGCAAACTAGTGAACCTAGAAGGCCCATACCTGGGGAACATAGTAAGGCTAGGTAAATATAAATCTTGCCTAGTATCAAAGAAATTTGAACAAAACTACTGTAAACCTAATACTAGATCTATCCTTAATCCTAACCCTACAGCTCTTCCTAGACTGTTTAGAGAACCTTTGATCATAGAAGTCTCAAACTAAGGGAGCCTAGTGGGGCAAGCTAACAGATGAATCCTTCACAATATCAAAGAAATCTGAGCAAATAATTAGAGGAAGTGTTTCAGTATATGCATATTTCCTTTATTTCTCCAAAAGTGCTCTGGGATAAAGTTTCTTTGCATGTTTCAGCTGTGGGCAACATGCACATGGAACAAACCAGAGAGTGCCCACAGAGAACTGATTGAGTGTGTGCAGTTTCAAGCAGCTATCACTGACCCTGTTTGATTTTGTGCTCCATTGCTCTTCAACAAAATAGTTCAAAATCAAGTGAAACCTTAAAATACAAACTGTTCTTGACAGCAAACCATTGAAACAAGAAGGCCCAAACCAGGGAACATTGTGAGGCTAGGTAAAAGAAGAATCCTGCCCAGTATCAAAGATACATGACTCTAACCCTAACACTAGGTTTAAACCTAGCCCTTACCCTAACCACAAAACTAACCCTAATATGTTTAGAGAAGTTTTATCATAGAAGTCCAAAATTATGGAACCCTAGTGGGGCATAATAGATGAATCTTGTGCAGTATCAAAGAAATCTGACCAAATAATTTGGGGAGGTAGTTCAGTATATGTATATTTCCCTATTGTCTCCAACAGTACTTTTGGATAAACATGTTTTGAATGCTTCAGCTTTGAAATAGAATTATGGTAGTTTTAGGGTTAGAGTTAGGGTTAGGGCTAGGATTATCATTAGGGTTAGGGTTAGGTTTAGTGTAATGAATATGGTTAGATTTAGGTTGAGGTTTAGGGTTAGGGTTAGATTTATGTTTAAGGATAAGTTTAGGGCTATGGTTATGTTTAGGTTTATGATAAGGGTTAAGTTTTTAGCTAGGTTTAGGGTTATAGCAAGTGTTAGGTTTAGGGTTAGGTCTAGGTTTAGTTTTCTTGTTAGGGTTAGGGTTATTGTTAGGGTTAAGTCTAGAGATGCCAATAGATTTAGGGTTAGATTTAGTGTATTTTGTAGGTTTAGTGCTAGGGTTAGGGCTAGGGTTAAGGTTAGGATTAGGGCTAGGGTTAGGGTTAGACTTATAGATATTTCTAGGTTGATTTTTATGGTAAGTGTTAGGCTTTGAGCTAGGGTTGGGACTAAGGCTAGGATTAAGTTAGGATTAGGGCTAGGTTAGGGTTAGGGTTATGCTTAGTGCTATGTTAAGGTCTAGAATTAGCACTAGGTTTTGTGTTAGGTTTAGGCCTAGTGTTAGGTCTGTGGGTAATATAAGAACAAGGGATATGAGTAGGGCTAGTTTTAGGGTTAGGGTTATGGCTAGGTCTAGTGTAAGGTTTATATTTTGGTTAGGGTCAGCTTAAATGTAGGTTTACTATTAAAGGCTGGTCAGTGTTCAGGTTAGAGTTAGAGTTAGGGTTATAGCCAGAATTAGGACTAGGTTTAGGTCTAGGTGTAGGGTTAGTGTTTGGGTTAGGTTAAGGGTTATTGTTAGGGCTAGGACTAGGTTTTTGTTTAGGTCTAGGGCTAGAGTTAAGGCTAGATTTCGAATTAGATTTAGGTCTAAGGCTAGTGGTAGAGTTAGGTTTAGGAATAAGTTTATCGGGAGTGCCAGTGTTAGATTTTGGTCTAGGGTTAGGGTCAGGTTTAGACCTAAGTTTAGTGTTAGGGTCAGAATAAGGGTCAGGGTTAGCATTAGAGTTTGGGATAGGATTGGAGCTAAAATGAGGACTAGGGTCAGAACTATTAATGGGGTTATGATTGTGGTTAGCCTAAGGATTAGGGATAGGTTTAAGGTTACCATTAGGGTTAGCATTTTGCTTAGGGAAAGGAATAAGTTTAGACCTAGGGTTAGGGTTAGGGTTAGGGTTAGGGTTAAAGCTAGGTTTACAGCTTGGATTAGGGCTTGTTTTTGTGGTAGGATTAGGGCTAGAGTTAGGGCATTGGCTAATGTTAGAACTAGGTTTACAATTAGGGTTATTTTTAGGTTTAGGGTTATGGGTAGGCCTAATGTTAGGGCTAGGTTTAAGTTAGAGTGATATTTAGAGCTAGGGTTAGTGTTAGGATATGAGTCAGGATCAGGGTTAGGGTTAGGACTCGAATCAGTGATAGGGTTATTGTTAGGTTTTTGTTTAAGTTTAGAATGGAGTCTAGAGCTAGGGTGAGTGTTAGGATATGAGTCTGTTTCAGGATGAGATTAAAGATTAGGCTTATGAAACAAATTTAGGGCTAGGGTTAGGTCTAGATGTAGTGTTACTGTGGTTTAAATTAAGGTTTAGGGTTAGAGCTATTCTTGGTTTGGTTTTACTGCTAGGGTTAGCGATATTGCTAATTTTATGATTAGTGTTAGGTTTAGGGCTAGTATTAGTGTTAGGCTTAAGCTTAGGTTTAGGGTAAGATTTAGATTTAGGGTTATATATAGGTTTAGTGTAAGGACTGAGGATAGGGAAAGGTTTAGGCTAGGGTTAGATTATGGTATGTAATAGGGTTAGAACTAGGGATAGGGCTAGTGTGAGTTAGAATTAGTCTCAGGGCTTGGGTTAGGGAGATGGATAAATTAGGGCTAGGATTAGGGCTAAGATAAGTGTTCAACTTAAATATAGAGTAGGGTTTGAGTTACTGTTAAGTTTAGGTTAAGGGATAATGTTATAGTTTGGTTTAGATGTAGAATGATATTTAGAATTAGGGTTAGAGCTTTGGTTATGGATAGGGTTATGAATAAGGCTAGGTTTAGTGCTGGTATAAGGGCTAATATTTGTTTTAGGGTTAGGGCTAGTATTTGGGTTACGGCTAATTTCAGGTCTAGAATTATGTTTAAAGATAATTTTAGTTTTAGGATTATGGCTACGTCCAGTGTAAGGGTTAGGTTTAGGAGTAGGGTCAGATTTAGGGCTCGTGGTATTTTTATGGACAAGGTCTTGGTTAAGGTTTGGGATAGGTTAAGGTCTAAAGTTAGAGATTTAATTATTGTTAGGGTTAGGGTTATCACCCAGGTTAGGATTAGGGTTATGGATTGAAATAGGTTTAGAGATCTCATTAGGTTTATACTTAGGGTAAGCATTAGGGTTAGTGTTATATTTATGGCAATGCATAGGGTTAAACTAGGTTTGGGGTTAGGGTTAGGGTTATGATTAGGGCCAGGGTTATGATTAGGGATTGGGTTAGGTTTAATGCTCAGGATAGGGCTCAGATTATGGCTAGGTTTCAGGTTAACTTAGTGCTATGGTTAAGGTTAGGGCTAATGTGAGTACTAGAATTACGTTTAGGGCTAATTTTAAGGATAATGTTAATGCTAGGTTGGAAGTCTGAGTTATATTTAAGGTCAGGGTGATGTTAAGAGCTAGGGATAATATTAGTATCATAGTCAGGGTTAGAGGTGGTTTTAGAGTTCGGCTTAAAACTCAAATTAGTTCTAGGATTATGGTAGGTGTATGGTTAGGGTTTCGTTTAGTTTAAGGATTAGTGTTAGAGCTATGGCTCATTTTGTTTTATGCTAGGGCTAGGGTTAGGGCTAGTTTTTGAATTAGTGTTAGGCTTAGGGCTAGTGTTTGGGTTAGCCTTAGGCTTCATATTAGGGTTAGATTTAGAGATAGGTGTTGATCTAAGGTTAGTGCTATGGCTAAGGATAGGGCAAGGGTTAGGACAACGGTTAGGGCTAGTTTTATGTTTATTGTAAGGTATAGGATTAGAACTAGTTATAGGGCTAGTGTGAGAGTTAGAGTTCATTTTATGGCTAGGTTTAGGGTTATGGTTAGGGATAGGGCTAAATTAGGGCTAGGGTCAGTGTTAGGTTTAGGCCTAGGTTTAGGATAAGATTTAGGGTTATGTTTAGTTTAAAGAAATGGGTTATAGCAAGATTGAGGACTTGGCGAGGGTTAGTATTAGGGTTAGGACCAGGGTTAGTGTTAAGGTTATGATTAAGGCTAGGGTTTAGAGCTAGCACGAGGCCTAGTGTTTATATTAGGTTTAGGGCTAGTATTAGGTCTAGGGCTAATGTCAATTCTAGGGTTACAATTAGGGTTACATGTAGTGTTCGGTTTATGGCTTGGTCCAGTGTAATGGTTAGGTTTAGGGTAAGGGTCAGTTTTAGAGCTAGGGTTATTATTAGGCTCAGAATCAAGGTTAGGGTTTGGGTTAGGTTAGGGTTTAAGTTTAGGACTGAAATTAGCATTAGATTTAGGGTTAGGGTAATGACAGTGTTAGGTTTAGGGTTTAGTTGTAGTTTAGTGTAATGGGTAGGGTTAGAGTTAGGCCTAACGTTAGCACAAGGTTTAGGGTTATCATTAATGTAATGGATAGAGTTAGGCCTATGTTAAGGGCTAGGGTTATATATAGAATTAGGGCTTTTGTTTGGGTTAGTGTTAAGTTTAATTAATGGTTGAATCTAGAATAAGGACTCTGATTATGGCTAGGTTTTGGATTAGGTGAGGGCTAGGGTTAAGACTATGGCTAATGTACAAAGTAAGGTTATTATTAGCGCTAGTTATAAGGTTATGGTTAAGACTAGGTCTAGTGTTAGGTTTAGATTTACAGTTACAATGATTTTAGAGCTAGGTTTAGTGTTAGTGTCAAATTCAGGGTCAGGGTTACTTTTCAGGTTAGGACTAGAATTAGGGATAGGGTTAGGACTAAGTGTAAGTTTAGGGTTTGTTTAGGTTAATGGTTAAGATTAGGGCTATAACTCGGTTTTGTTTTAGTGCTAGGGCTAGGGTTAGGGATAAGTTTAGGTCTAGGTTTACTGTGATGATAAGGGAAAAGTTTAGAACTACCCTGTAGCTCTAAGGCAGAAGTGATAGTTAGTCTTTGGGCTAGGGTTATGTTTAGAGTTAGGGATAGGGCTAAGTTAGGTCTGGGATTAGGGCAAGTGTTAATGTTAGAGTTAGGCCTAGGGTTAGGGCTAAGTTTAGTGTTAGGGTTTGGATTAGGGTTAGGTTTAGAGTAAGGGATGAGGTTATGCCTAGTTTTAGGTATAGGATGAGGGTTAAAATTAGGGTTAGGGTTAGTGTTATGGTTATGATGAAGGCGAGGATTATGTCAAGGATGTGGGTTAAGGTTTGTGTTAGGGTTAGGACTAGGATTAGAGCTAGGGCTAATGTCAGGTCTAAGGTTAGACTTAGGGACTGTTTTAGTGTTAGGTTTATATCTAGGACTATTGTAAGGGTTAGGTTTATGTTTAGGGTCAGATTTAGAGCTAGGGGTATTATTAGGGTCAGAGTTAGGGTTTAGGTTAGGTTATGGTTTATGTTTAGGGCTCGAGTTAGCATTAGGTTTAGTGATAGCTTAACGATAGTATTAGGTTTAGGGTTCAAGTTAGGTGTAGGGTAATGGATAGGGTCAAGGATGGGCATAGGATTATGGTTTGGTCTAGGTTTAGCATAAGGGTTAGTGTTATCCTTAGGGTAATGGATAGGGTTAGAGCTAGGGTTATGGCTAGGGTTAAGCTTAGGATTGGATCTAAGGTTAGGCTTAGGCTTAGGGTTAGGGCCATGGTTAGCTTTAGGGTTAGCTTTATGGTTAAAGATAGGGTAGGGATTGGATTAGGGCTAGGTTTTGCAGTAGGTTAGGGCTATGGCTAAATTAAGAACTTGTTATGATTAGGGCTAGTTTTACGGTTAATATTAGGGCTAGGTATAGTTTCAGGTTTAGGGTGATGTTTAGAGCTAATGTTAATGTCAAGGTCAGTGTTCAGATTAGGATTATGGTTAGAATTAAAGCCAGAATTAGGACTAGGGTTAGGTGTAGGGGAAGAGTAAGTGTTTGGCCTAGGCTATGGGTTATTATTAGGGCTAGGTCTAGGTTTTTCTTTAGGTCTACGGCTAGCGTTATGGCTAGATTTAGGATTAGGTTTAGGTCCAAGGCTAGTGTTAGAGTTTGGTTTAGGGTTAGGTTCAGGTTTAGACCTACGATTAGTGTTAGGGTCAGAATAAGAGTCAGGGTTAGGGTTAGAGTTTGGGTTATGGTTAGAAGTATAATGAAGGCTAGAGTTAGGACTAGTAATAGGATTAATGTTTGGGTTAGGTTAAAGATTAGGGTTAGAATTAGGTTTAGAATTAGTGTTAGGTTTTGGCTTAGGGTAAGGGATAGAGTTAGAGCTAGGGTTATGATTAGGGTTTTGGTTAAACTAGGTTTAGAGCTCAGATTAGGGCAAGTTTTTGTATTAGGATTAGAGCTAGGGTAGAGTAACAGATAATGTAAAAACTAGGGTTACAATTAGGGTTAATTTTGGGGTTAGGGTTAGGAATTAGACCTCTAGTGTTAGGATTAGGTTTAAGGCTGGGGTGATATTTAGAGCTAGTGTTAATATTAGGTTAGTAGTCAGGGTCAGTTTTAGTTTTAAGGTTAAGGTAAGGACTCAAATTACAGCTAGGGTTACTGGAAGTGTTTGGTTTAAGGTTAGGATGGTGTTTAGAGCTAGGGTGTGTGTTACGATATGAGTCAGATTCAGGGTTAGTATTAAGGTTATGGTTAGTACTGGAATTAAGGCTAGGGTTAGGTCTAGGTGTAGTATTAGGATTTGGTTTAATTAAGGTTTAGTCTTAGGGCTATTGCTTAGTTTTGATTTACTTCTAGGGTCAGGGTTAGAGCTAGTTTTATGAGTAGTGTTAGGGTTAGGGCTAGTGTTTAAGTTAGGCTTAGGCTAAGGGTTACTCTTAGATTTAGAATTAGGGATAGATGTAGGGTTATGACTAGGAATAAGGACAGGGCAAGGTTTATGGCTAGGCTTAGGGCTAGAGTTAGGGTTACGGTAATGCATAGTGTTAGAACTAGGGATATGGCTAGTGTGAAAGTTAGAGGTTTTTTTAGTCTTAGGGCTAGGGTTACGGTTAGGGATAAGGTTAAATTAGGGCTAGAATTAGGGCTGTGGTTATTGTTCAACTTAGGCCTAGCATTAGGTATAGGGTTAGGGTTAAGATTAGGGTAAGGTTTGGCATAATACCTAGGTTTAGAGGTTGGGTGAGTGTTAGAATTAGGGTAAGGCCTATGGTTAGTGTTAGGGTTATGATTAAGGCTGGTTTTAGTTCTAGGATGAGGGCTAGGGTTTGTTTTTGGGTAGGGCTAGGACTAGGGCTAGGACTAATATCAGGTCTAGGATTATGGTTAAAGATAGAATTAGGGTTAGGTTTATGGATACAGGTAGTGTAAGGGTTATGTTTAGTTTTAGGTCAGGTTTAGAGCTAGGGGTATTATTAGGGTCAGGGCCTTGTTTAGGGTTTGGGATAGGCTATGGTTTAAATTTAGGGCTTGACTTAGCATGAAGGTTAGTTTTACAGTAATGATAGGGTGAGGTTTAAGGTTTAGGTTTGGTTTAGGGTAATGGATAGGGTTAGGATTAGACATAGGGTTAGGTTTAGGCCTAAGGTTAACATTAGTGTTAGGTTTATAATTATGGTGATAGATAGGGTTAGAGCTAGGTTAGTGCTAGGGTTATGGTTATGATTGGGACTAGGGTTAGGGTTAGTTTTAAGGTTAAAGCTTGGGTTAGGTCTTGAATTAGGGCTAGGTTTTGTGCTACGTTAGATGTAGCTTTAGGGTTATGGCTAATGTAAGTACCAGGGTTACATTTAAGGCTAAATTTAGGTTTAGGGTTGGGGCTAGTTCTAATGTTAGGTTTAGGTTTTGGGTTAGGGTGATATTTAGAGGTAGGGCTAGTGTTACGGTCGGATTCATGGTCAGGGTTAGTTTTTAACTCAAATTAGGGCTAATTTACGGTTGGGCTTAGGGATTTGTTTAGGTTAAGGATTAGGTTTAGGGCTATGTCTAGAATTTATTTTAGGTCTAGGGCTAAAATTAGGGCTAGTTTTAAAATTAGCATTAAGTTTAGGGGTAGTGTTAGGTTTAGGTTTATGCTTAGGGTTAAAGTTCGATTTAGAGATAGAGTTAGATCTAGGTTAGGGCTAGGGCTAAGGATAGGGCTAGGGTTAGGGCTAGGATTATTGTTCCAGTAAGGTATAGTTTTAGACCTATGGATGGGAGAAGGGTGAGTGTTACAGTTGGACTTAGGGCTAGGGTTAGGGCTAAGTTTAGGGATAGGTTAAAATTAGGGGTAATATTAGGGCTAGGGTTAGTGTTAGGGTTAGGCCTAAGGTTATCGTTATTAGGATTAAAGCCAGGTTTAGGGCTAGGATAAGCCCTGAGGTTTGTGTTAGGGTTAGAGCTAGGATTAGGGCTATTGCTAATGTCAGGTCAAGGATTATGGCTGGGGATAAATTTAGACTATTTTATGGCTAGGTCTAGTGTAATGGTTAGGTTTAGGGTAAGGGTCAGGTTTAGACTTAGGAGAATTATTAGGGTAAGTTTCAGGGTTAGAGTTTGTTTGAGGTTAGGGTTAGGTATAGGGCTCTAATTCGCTTTAGGATCAGGGTTAGGATAATGATATATTTTTGTTTAGGATTCAGTTTAGTTTTAGGGTAACTGATAATTTCAGGGTTAGCAATAGGTCTAGAGTTAGCATTAGGGTCAGGGTTATGGTTAGGATAATGGATAGGGTTAGAGCTAAACTTAGAACTAGGCTTATGGTTAGAAATAGGTCTTGAGTTAGAGTTAGTGTTAGGGTGATTTCTAGGGTTAGGGTTAGATTTAGGGTTATGTTTAGTGTAAGAGTTGGATTTTGAGCTAGGTTTAGGGCGAGGGTGAGTGTTAGGTTTAGGGTTAGGTCTAGGGATAAGATAACATTATGGTTAGGGTTAGGGTTAGAGTTAGGGCTACCATCATCATTAGGGGTAGTTTTATGGTTAGGGTAATGGATACGATTAGATGTAGGTTTAGGTTTATGGTTAGAGTTATATTGAGGTTTAGGCTTAGCGTTAGGACTATGGATATGGTTAGGTTTATGATAAGTGTTAGGGTTTGAGCTAGGGTTTGTTCAATGTTGAGGTTTAAGTTTAGTGTTAGGTCTAGGATTAGTTTTCTGGTTAGGTTTAAGGTTAGGGTTAGGCCAAGGTTTATCAATAGACTTACTATTATGTTTAGGGTAATGAGTATCTTTAGAGCTAGGTTTAGTGCTAGAGTTACGGTTAGGTTTAGGGCTAAGTTTAGGGTTAGATTTAGGGTAAGGGTTAGGTTTTGAGCCAGGGTTAGGAGCAAGGCGAGTGTTATGGTAGGGTTAGGGATATGGTTTGTGTTAGGGTTATGCCTAAGGCTAGGTTAAGGCCTAGAATAAGATCTAGGTTTTGTGTTAGGTTTAGGCCTAGGGTTAGGGCTATGGGTAATATAAGAGGTAGAGTTATGATTAGGGCTAGTATTAGGGTCAAAGTTATGGCTATGTCTAGTGTTAGGTTTAGATGGTGGTTAGGCTCAGGTTTAGAGATAGGTTTAGTGTTAAAGGCAAGGTCAGTGTTCAGGTTAAAGTTAGGGTTAGGGTGAAAGCCAGAATTAGTACAAGGTTATGTTTAGTATTCAGGTTATTGTGTGTTTTAGGTTAAGGGTTACCTTTAGGGCTAGGACTAAGATTTGTTTAGGTCTCGGGCTAGAGTTATTGCTAGATTTAGGATTTGCTTTATGTTTAGGGCTAATGTTAGCATGAGGTTTAGGTATAAGGTTACTATAAGACTTGTTTCAGGGTTCGGTTTAGGGTTAGTTTCAGGTTTAGACCTATAATTAGTGTTAGTGTCAGAATAAGGGTGAAGGTTATGGTTAGATTTGGGGTTAGAATTAGAGCTAGAATGAGTGCTTGTGTTAGGACTAGAAATAGGAATAGGCTAAGGATTAAGATTAGGACTAGGATTAGCATTATAATAGGGTTTGGCTTAGGGTAAGGGATACAGTTATAGCTAGAGATAGGGTTAGGTTTAGGACTATGGTTAGGGTTATGGTTAGGGTTAAATCTATTGGTAGGGCTGAGATTAAGGCTATATTTGTATTAGGGTTCAGGCTAGAGTTAGGGCTAAGGCCAATGTAAGAACTATGTTTACGATTAGGGTTACTTGTAGGGATGGGATTTGGGCTGGTCTAGTGTCAGCATTAGCTTTAGGGTTAGGGTGATAGTTAGAGCTATGGTTAGTTTTTGGCCTAGGACTTGAAGTAGAGCTAGGGTTATGGCTAGTTGTTGGATTAGGGTTAGGTTTAGGTTAAGTTTCAGTGTTAGAGCAATGTCTCGGTTTTGTTTTAGGGCTAGGACTAGAGTTAGGGCTATTTTTACGATTAGCAATGGTATTAGGACTAGTGGTAGGGTGAGGTTTAGGCTTAAGTATAGGGTTAGATTTAGAGTTTTGGTTATATCTAGGGTGAGGGCTATGGCTATGATGAGGGTCAAAGTTAGGGCTAAGGTAATGGATAGGATTAGAAATAAAAATAGGGCTAGGGTGAGACTGAGTTAGCCTTAGGATTAGGGTTAGGAATAGGGTTAGGGTTAGGGCTAAACTAGGGCTAGGATTAGCGCCAGAGTTAGTGTTAGTGTTAGGCCTATGGTTAAGGCTAGTGTTAGGATTTGTGTAATTGTTAGGGTTAGGGTTAGTTTTAGGGGATGTGATGGGCTTATAGTTAGGTTCAGGTCTTGGCCCAGCGTTAAAATTAGGGATAGAGCCAGGGTGAGGATTTGGATTAGGATTAAGGCTAGGTTTAGGGCTAGGATTAGGGCTATGTTTTGTGTTATGGTAAGGGCTAGAATTAGGGCTAGAACTATTGTCAGGTCTAGGATTATGATTAGGGTTAGGTTTATGGCTAGGTCTAGTGTAAGGGTTAGGTGTAGGGTAAGGGTCAGTTTTAGAGCTGGGTATATTATTATGGTCAAATTCCAGGTTAGGGCCTACTTTAGCTTAAGGTTTAGGGTTATGGCTCAAATTAACATTAGGGTTAGTGTTAGAGTAATGAATAGGATTAGGTTTAGGGTTCTGGTTAATTATAGAGTAATGCATAGTGTTAGTTTTAGGGATAGTGCTAGGTTTAGCCCTAGGGTTTTCATTTGGATTAGGCTTATGTGTATGGTAATGGATAGAGTTAGTGCTACAGTTAGGGATTGGGTTAAAGTTAGGATTAGGACTAGGGTTAGTGTTTGGCCTAGGGTTAGTGTTAGGTTAGTTTAGGTTAAGTGTTTATGGTTAGGGCTAGGGCGAGTTTGAGAATTACTGTCAGGGCTATATTATAATTAAGGTTAGAGTTAGGGCTAGAGTTAACATTAGTGTTAGTGATATATTAAAGGTAATGGATAGAATTTGAGGTAGGATTTGTGCTATGTTTAGAGTTAGGATTAGGGCAAGGTTTATGTTTAGGGTTAGGGTTAAATTTAGGGTAAGAGTTAGAGTTTGAGCTAAGGTTAGGGCTAGGCAAGTGTGAGGGTTAGGGCTAGGGCAAAGGTTAGGATTAGGTTTAAAGCTAGTTTTAGTGCTACATTTAGGGCTAAGTTTTGGAGGGAGGTTTATGGCTAGTGTTAGGACTATGGGTAACATTAAGAACTAGGATTATGGTTATGGCTAGTTTTAATTTTAGGGTTATGGATAGGTCTAGTGTTAGGGTATGTTTTGTGTTAGGATAAGGTTTAGAGCTAGGGTTTGTATTAGGGTAAGGGACAGTGTTCAGGTTAGCATTGGATTTATGGTTAGGAGAACAATTTTACTAGGGTTAGTTCTAGGTGTATTGTTAGTCATTGCATTAGACTAATGGTTATTGTTAGTGCTGGAGCTAGGTGTTTGTTTAGGGCTATGGCTAGAGTTATGGCTATATTTAGGAATAAATTTAGGTCTGATGTTAATGTTATGGTTAGGTTTAGGTATAAGTTTACCCATAGGGCTAGTGTTAGTGTTTGGTTTAGTGTTAGGGACAGGCTTAGACTTAGGGTTAGTGTTAGGGTCAGAATAAGGGTCAGGAATATGCTGAGGGTTTTGGTTAGGGTTAGAGGTAGAATGAGGCCTAGGGTTAGGACAAGTAATAGAGTTAGTGTTTGGGGTAGGTAAGGATTAGGGTTACGACTAGGGTAGCATTAGGGTGAGGGTTTGCATAGGGTAAGGGATATGGTTAGAACTAGGGTTAAGGTTAGGTTTAGTGTTAGCATTAGGGTTGAAGCTAGGGTAAGGTTCAGATTAAGGCTAGTTTTTTTTTTTTTTTTTTTTTGTTTTTTTTTTGTTTTTTTTTTTTTTTTTTGTGTTAGGGCTATTGCTAATGAAAGACCTGGCATTATGTTTAGGGCTAGTTTTAGGATTAGGGTTAGGGCTAGGTTTAGTGTTCAAGTTAGGTTTAATGTTAGGGTGATGTTTAGAGCGAAGTTTAGTTTTAGGATCAGAGTCAGGCTCATTATTAGTTGTACTGTTAGGTTTTGAACTCAAATTAGGGCTAGGGTAAGGGCTAAGTGTAGTGTTAGATTTTGATTTAGGTTAAGGTTTAGGATTAGAGCTCTAGCTCAGTTTTGCTTGAATGCTATGACTATGCTGAGGGATAGTTTTCAAATTAGCATTAGTTTTAGGGCTTTGTGGGGTGAGGTTTAGGTTTTAGGTTAGGGTTAGATTTAGAGTGAGGTTCAGATCTAGGTTTGGGGTAGGGCTAAATTTGGGGCTAGTGTTAGGGCTAGGCTTTGGGTCATGGTATGGGATAATGTTAGAACTCAGGCTAGGGCTAGGGCACGAGTTAGAGTAAGTCTTATGGCTAGGGATAAGATTATATTTATTTTTCGGGCTAAATTATGTTTAGGATTACAGCTAGCTTTAGTATTAGGGCTAGCCCTTGGTTTAGGGCAGTGTTAGAATTACGGTTAGTGTACGGTATAATATTATAGCTAGGTTTAGGGATAGGGTGAGGATTCACTTTAGAGTTAGGCCTAGTGTTAGGGTTAGGGTTCGAATTAAGGCTAGGTTTAGGGCCAGGATTAGGGCTTCTTTTTAAGCATAAGGGCTAACATTAGGGCTAGGGTTAACATTAGGGCTTGGGCTAATGTCAGGTCTAGGGTTATGGTTAGGGATAGTTTCAAGGTTAAGTTTATGGATATGTATAGTGTAAGGTTTAGGTTGAGGGTTAGGGTCACTTTTGGAGATAGGGGTATTATTAGGGTCAGGGTAATGGTTAAGGTTTGTTTAGGTTAAGGTTTAGGTTTAGGGCTCAAATTAGGTTAGGATTATGTTTAGTGTTAGGATAATTGATATGGTTAGGTTTAGGGTTCAAGTTAGGTTTATGGTTATAAATAGGGTTAGGGATATGGAGGGTTAGGGTTAAGGTAATAGATAGGATTAGATCTAGAATTAGGGCTAGGGTTATGGTTAGGATTAAGGCTAGGGTTAGGATTAGATTTAGAGTTAGGTTAGCTTTAAAGCTAGTGTTAATGTTAGGGGTAGGGCTAGGTATTAGATTAGGTTAGAGTTAGGGTAGGGCTAACATAAGAACAAGGTTTAAGATTAGGGCTAGTTTTATGGTTAGGGTTTGAGCTAGGTCTAATGTTAGGGTTAGGTTATTATTAGAGTGATGATTTGAAATAGGGTTAGTGTTTGGGTCAGAGTCAGGGTCAGTGTTAGTTTTAGGGTTAGGGATAACACTAGAAATAAGGCTAGAGTTATGGGTAGTTGTAGGTTTAGGTTTGTTTTAGGGTTAGGGAAACAATTAGGGCTAGGCCTCATGTCAGTTCTGAGGTTACAGTTAGGTTAGTGTTAGGGTCAGGGCTAGGGCTCAGTTTTGTTTTAGAGCTACAGCTAGGTTTAGAACTAGTTTTAGGATTAGCGATAGTGTTAGGGCTAGTGGTAGGGTGAGGTTCAGGCTTCGGTTTAGGGTTATATTTAGAGTTATGGTTAGATCTAGGGTTAGGACTTGGGATAGATTTAGGGGTTAGTGTAGGGATAGTGTTAGGGTTATGGGTACAGATAGCATTTGTACTAGAAATAGGACTAGGGCAAGAGTTAGAGTTAGTCTTAGGGGTAGGGTTAGAGTTAGGGTTATGATTAGCACTAAATTAGGGCTAGGATAAGAGCTAGGTTTAGTGTTAGGGTTATGGTTAGGGTTAGGGTTAGCATTACTGTTAGTGTTGGATAAGGGTTATGGTTAGGGTTAGGAGCAGGGATGTGCTTATACATAGTTTAAGAACTAGGGCGAGGGTTGAAATTAGGGATTGGGCTAGGGTTAGGTTTCAGGTTAGGATTAAGGGTAGGTTTAGGGCAAGAATTAGGTCTATGGCTAATGTCACTTGGGGTTACACCTAGGGATAATGTTAAGGTCAGGTTTATGGCTAGGTGTATTGTAAGTGTTAGGTTTCGGGAAAGGGTCTGGTTTAAAGCTAGGTGTAATTTTAGGGTAAGTGTCTTGTTTAGGGTTTGGTTTAGGTTATGGTTTAGGTTTAGGGCTTGATTTACTATTATTGATAGGGACCTGGTTAGAGTAATTAATAAGGTTAGGTTTAGTGTTCAGGATAGTTTTAGGGAATGAATAGGGTTAGTGTTAGAGATAGGTTTAGAGTTAGGCCTACGGTTAGCATTTGGATTAGGATTATGTTTAGGTTAATGGATAGGTTTAGGGCTAGGTTTATGGTTAGAATTAGGGCTGGGGTTAGTGTTAGGGTTAAGCCTAGGGTTAGTGTTAGAATTAGTTTTAGGATAAGTTTTAGGGTTTGAGCTATCTTTAGGGCTAGGATAATGGTTAGGGTTAGTGTGACATCTAGGTTTAGGGTTAGGGTTATATTAGAGCTAGGTTTAGCAATAGGGTTAGGGTTATGTTTAGGGTAATGGATAGAGTTAGAACTAGGGTTTGGCCTTGGTTATGGTTTGGATTAAGACTAGGGTTAGTATTAGGTCTAGATTCATATTTTTGCATGGGTTTGTGTTTGAGGATTGTTAAGGTTAAGGCAAGGGTTAGGGTTAGGGTTAGATCTAGGGTTATAGTTAGGGTTATGCTCAGGTTTTGTGTGAGGTTTGGGGCCTACATTAGGGCTATATGTAATGTAACACCTAGAGTTAGGTTTATGGCCAGGTCTACTGTTAGGGTGATGGCTAGATTTTGGTTTAGCCTGAAATTTAGAGCTAGGATTTGTGTTACAGAAATGGACAGTGTTTGGGTTACTGGTGTGGCCACAATTAGGACTAGGTTTAGGTCTAGATGTAGAGGTAGTGTTTGGGTTATGTTAAGGGTTATTGTGAGGGCTAAGGCTAAGTTTTTGTTTACGTGTAGAGCTAAAGTTAAGGCTAGATTTTGAATTAGGTTTAGATCTAGCCATAATGGTAGGGTTACGTTTAGGTATAAGGTTACCAGTAGGGCTAGTGTTAGGGTTTGGTTTAGGGTTAGGTCAGGTTTAGACCTCTGGATTGTGTTATGGTCAGAATTAGGGTCAGGGTTAGGTTTATGGTTTTGGATAGGGTTAGAGCTAGAATTAGATCTAGGGTTAGGACTATTAATAGGGTTAATATTTGTTTAACCTAAGAATTAGGAATAGGTCTTGGGTTACCATTAAAATTAGGGTTTTGCTTAGGGTAAGGGAAAGGGTTAGACATAGGTTTAGGGCTAGGGTTAGGGTTATGGTTAGGGTTAAAGCTGGGTTTAGGGCTCAGATTAGGGCTAGTTTTTGTGTGAAGTTTAAGTCTAGGGTTAGGACAATGACAAATATAACAACTAGGGTTACAATTAGGTTTAGTTTTAGGGT
Organism: Marmota flaviventris; assembly: GCF_047511675.1. Taxonomy (NCBI): domain Eukaryota; kingdom Metazoa; phylum Chordata; class Mammalia; order Rodentia; family Sciuridae; genus Marmota; species Marmota flaviventris. The sequence continues at coordinate 63,117 of NW_027288428.1, read as the reverse complement.
TAGGTTAGAGGTAGGTCAGTGGTAGGGTTAGGTTTAAAGTTAGATTGATATTTATAGCTAGAGATAGTGTTAGGATATGAGTCAGGTCAGTGTTAGTTTTATGGTTAGGGTTAGGACTCGAATTAGGGCTAAGGTTACTGTTAGGTTTTGGTTTAAGTTTAGGATGATGTTTAGAGTTAGGGTGAGTGTTAGGATATGAGTCAGGTTCTGGGTTATTTTTAAGGTTAGGATTAGGAGTTGAATTAGGGCTAGGCTTAGTTCTTGGTGTAGTGCTTGTATTTGGTTTAAGTTAAGGTTTAGTGTTAGGCCTGTTGCTCAGTTTTGTTTTAGTGCTATGGTTAGTGTTAGGGCTAGTTTTATGATTAGCTTTAGGGTTAGGGCTAGGGTTATGGTTTGGGTTACGCTTAAGCCTGGGCCTAACACTAGGATTAGGGATAGGTTTTGTGTTAGCTTTAGGGCAAGAATTAGGGTTATGGCTATTGTCAGGTCTAGGTTTACAGTTAGGGAGAGTCTTAGAGTTAGGTTTATAGCTAGGTCAATTTTAAGTGTTACATTTAGGGAAAGGTCAGGTTTAGAGCTAGGTGTATTATTACGGTCATTGTCAGGCTTCAGGTTTGGGTTAGGATAAGGTTTAGGTTTAGGGATCAAATTAGCCTTAAGGTTAGAGTTAAGGTTAGAATATCGGATAGGGTTAGGATTAGGGTTCAGGTTAGGTTTAGAGTAATAGAAATCGTTTTGGTTTGTGATAGGTTTAGGGTTAGGCCTAGAGTTAGCATTAGTGTTATGGTATCATTAGGGTAATTTATAGGGTTAGACCTAGGGTTATGGCTAGAGTTATGATTAGGATTAGGGCTACAGTTAGTGTTAGGTTCAGGGTTAGGGTGAGGGTTAGAGTTAGGATTAGGTTTCAGAAATGGTTTAGGGTTTGAGCTAGGGTTGGTGCTAAGGTAAGGTTAGTGCAAGGGTTATGGTCATGGTTAGTGTTAGGGTGAGTGTTAGGGTAAGGGCTAGGGTTATCATTAGGGTTAGGGTAATAGATTTAGATGTCAGGTTAGAGTTATGGATATGTTTAGGTTAGAGTTAGGTTATGTTTAGGGATAGGGTTAGGATTTGAGGTAGCTTAGGTTAGGTTTAGGGTTAGGTTCACTGCTAGTTCTAGGGTTAAGTTTATGTTTATATTTAGGTTTTGTTTAGCTTTAGGTCTAGTGTTATCATTAGGGTAAAGTTTAGGGTTAGGATAATGGGTAGGGTTGGAGCTAGGGTTATGTCTAGGGTTCAGGTTAGGATTAGGGCTAGGGTTATGTTAGGGTTAGGCCTTCAGTTAGATTTAGGGTTAGCTTAAGTTTAAGGATTAGGTATTGAGGTAAGGTTAGTGATGAAGTGAGGGTTAGGGTTACAGTCAGGGCTAGGGTAGGGTTAGGATTAGGGTTAGGGCTAGGGTTATCATAAGGTTTAGTGTTATGGTTAAGGTAGTGGATAGAGTTAGAACTAGGGTTTGTACTATGGTTAAGGTTAGGATTAGGTCTAGTGTTGGGTGAGATTTTGGGTTTGGGTTAGGGTTATGTTTATGGTAATGTTAAGGGTTTGAACTAGGGTTAGAGCTAGGAAGAGGGTTAGGGTTAGGTTTAGGGCTAGGTTTAGGGTTAGAGTTATGCTTAGGGTTAGGTTTATGGCTACAATTAGGGCTAGATTTTGTGTGAGGTTTAGGGATAGTGTTAGGTGTATTAGTAATTTAAGAGCTAGAGTTATGGTTATGGCTAGATTTAGTGTTTTTGTAGTGTTAGGGTTACTTTTTGGGTTAGGATAAGTCTTAGAGCTAGGGTTTTTGTTAGGGTAAGTGTCAGGGTTCAGGTTAGGATTAGGTTTAGGATTAGGTCCAGAACGTGGACTAGGGATCAGTCTAGGGGTAGTGTTTGGTTTAGGTTAAGGGTTATTGTTAGAGCTAAGGCTAGGGTTATGGCTATATTTAGAATTAGGTTTCAGTCTAGGGCTAATGTTGGAGTTAAGTTTAGGTATAGGGTTACTGGTAGGGCTAGTGTTATATTTTGGATAAGGGTTAAGGTCAGTTTTAAACCTAGCTTTTGTGTTATATTCAGAATAAAGGTCAGGGTAAGGGTTAGGGTTTGGGTTAAGTTTAGAGCTAGATTGAGGGCTATGGTTAGGTCTAGTAATAAAGTTATGGTTTGGAGTAGGGTTAAGATTAGGGTTAGGACTAGGGTAGCAATAGGGTGAGGGTTTGTCCTAGGGTAAGGGATAGGGTTAGAGCTAGGGTTAAGACTAGGGATAGGGTTAGGATTAGGGATAGGTTTAGGGTTAAAGCTAGGGTTAGGCCTTGGATTAGGGCTAGGTTTTGTGTTAGGTTTAGGGGTATGGCTAATGTAAGAACTGGCATTACATTTAGGGCTAGTTTAGGGTTAGGTTTAGGGCTAGGTGTAGTGTTAGGTTTAGGTTTATGGATAACGTTATGTATACAGCTAGGGTCAGTGTTAGGGTCAGAGTCGGGTTAGTATTAGTTCTAAGGTTATGGTTTGGACTTGAATTAGGGCTAGTGTTAGGGCTAGGTGTAGGTTTAGGCTATGGTTAAGTTAATTGTTAGTGTCAGTGCTATGGCTCGGTTTTGCTTGAGCGCTAGGGCTAGGGTTAGGTCTTGTTTTCAAATTAGCATTAGAGTTAAATCTAGTGATAGGGTATGTTTTAGGCTTATGATTAGGGTTAGATTTAGATTTAGGGTTAAATCTAGGTTACGGCTAGGGTTTGGGCTAGGGTTTGGGTTATCATAAGGGATAGTGTTAGATCTAGGGATAGGGCTAGGGCGACAGTTAGAGTTTGTCTTACAGTTAGGGTTTGGTTGGGTTAAGTTTAGGGCTTTATTAAGGCTAGGTTTATACCTAGGGTTAGTATTAAGGCTAAGCCTAGGTTTAGGGCTAGGGTTAGGGTTATGGTTATGGTTAGGCATGATGTTATCACTAGGTTTAGAACTAGGGCAAGGGTTAAATTTAGGGTTAGGCTGGTGTTAGGGTTAGGGTTAGGATTAAAGCTAAGTTTATGGCTAGGATTAGGGCTAGGGTTTGTGTTAGGGTTAGGACTTCATTAGTGCTAGGGCTAATGTCAGGTCTAAAATTATGGTTAGAGATAGTTTTAGGGTTAGGGTTAGGGCTAGGTATAGTGTAAGGGTTAGGTTAAGATTTAGGGTAAGGTTTAGAGCTAGGGGCATTATTAGGGTAAGGTAAAAGGTTCCAGTTTGGATTAGGTTAATGTTTAAGGTTATTTCTCAAAATAGCATTAGAGTTAGTGTTAGGTCTAGGGTTCAGGCTCGTTTTAGTGCAATGGATAGGTTTAGGTTTAGGAATAGGGTTAGGGTTATCCAAGTGTTAGCATTAGGGTTAGGGTTAGAGTTAAGGTAATTATAGGATTAGAGCTAGGTTTATGGCTACGGTTATTGTTAGGATTAGGGCTAGGGTTAGTGTTAGGTTTGGGGTTATTTCAAGAGTTAGGCTTAGCATTAGATTTAGGGTAAATGTTAGATCTAGGGTTACAGTTATTGTTAGTGTTAAAGCCTAGTGTTAGGGCTCTGAATAGGATAGGTTTTGGGTTAGGGTACTGCTAGGTTTAGCACTTAAGCTAATGTAAGAACTAGGATTATGGTTAGGGCTAGTTTTATGGTTAGGGTTAGGGCTAGTCTAGTGTTTGGGTTGGGTTTAGGTTTGGGGTGATGATTAGTGCTAGAGTTAGTGTAGGGTCAGAGTAAGGGTCAGGGTTAGTTTTAGGGCTTATGGATAGGACTCAAATTAGAGCTAGGTTTCAGACTAGGTGTAGGCTTAGGGTTTGGTTTAGGTTAAATGTTAGGGTTAGGGCATTGGCTCTGTTTTGTTTTCGGACTTGGGCTAGGTTACGGCTAGTTTTAGGATTAGTGTTAGTTTTACAGCCTGTGTTAGTGAGAGATTTAGGCTCATTTTTACGATTACATTTAGAGTTAGGATTTGATGTAGGATTAGGACTAGGGCTTGATTTAGGGCTAAGGTTTGGGCAAGTTTTAGGGTTATGGTAAGGGTTGGGGATAGAACTAGGAATAGAACTACTTTGAGAGTTAAAGTTAGTCTTAGGGCTAGGGTTAGGTTAGATTTAGGGATAAAATGGGGCTAGGATTAAATCTAGGCTTTGTGGTAGGTTTAGGCCTAGTTTTAGGCTTAGGTTTAGGTTTAGGAATAGGGTTAGGTTTAGGGTAAGGGATGGGGTTATAGGTAGTGTTAGGGTAGGTCGAAGGTTAGAATTATAGTTAGGGCTAGGATTATGTTTTGGGTTAGTAATAAGGCTAGGTTTAGGGCTAGAATGAGGGCTAGGGTTTGTTTTAGGGTTAAGGCAAGAATTAGGGCTAGAGCTAGTGTCAGGTCTAGGGTTACAGTTAGGGATAGATTAAGGGTTAGATTTATGGCTAGGTCTAGGATAAGGGTTAGATTTAGAGCTAGGGGTATTATTAGGGTTAGAATCAGGTTTCAGTTTTGGTTTAGGTTAGGGTTTAGGATTAAGGCTCACATTAGTATTAGGGTTAGGGATATGGTATGATAGGATCAGGTTTAGGGTTCAGGTTAAGTTTAGGGTAATAAATAAGGTTAGAAGTAGTGAAAGTGTTGGTTTAGCCTAGGGTTAGCATTAGAGTAAGGGTTATGTTTAGGGTAATGGAGAGGGTTAGAACTAGGGTTAGGGCAAGGGTATGGTTAGTATTAGGGCTTGAGGTAAGGTTAGGGTTAGGTTTAGTCCCAGGGATAGCGCTAGTTTTAGGTTTAGGGTGCGGTGTATGGTTTGAGCTAGGGTTAGCACTAGGGCAAAAGTTAGGTTTAGGGATAGGCCTAGTTTATAGTTATGGTTAGGCTCCAGGTTAGTGTTAGAATTAGGGCTAGGGTTATCATTAGGTTTAGGGTATTGGATAGGGTTTGATGTCGGGTTAGTGTTAAGGTTAGTATTAGGTTTTGGCTTAAGGGTAGTGTTAGGGATGGGTGTAGAGTTAGGTTTAGTGTAACGGTTAGGGTTTGAGCTAGGGTTAGGTCTATGACAAAGTTTAGGTTTATGACTATGTCTAGGGTTAGGGTAGCATAGATTTAGGGTTAGGGCTAGGGTTAGCATTAGGGTTAGGGTTAGGGTAATGTAGAGAGTCAGAGGTAGGCTTTGGGCTTATGGTTATGGCTAATTTTAGCATTAGTGATATGGCTAGGTCTAGTTTAGGGTTAAGTTTTTGGTTAGAAAAGGTTTCAAGCTAGGGTTTGTGTTAGGGTAAGGCTCAGTGTTTTTGTTCGGGTTAGGTTTATGATTAGGTCCAGCATTAGGAATAGGGTTAGGTCTAGGGGTAGAGTTAGTGTTTGGGTTAGGTTAAGGGTTATTGGTTGGGTTTGGGCTAGGTTTTTGTTATGGGCTAGGGCTAGAGTTATTGCTAGATGAAGGATTAGGTGTAGATCTAGGTCTAGTGTTAGGGTTAGGTATAGGTATAGGGTTATAGTTTGCACCAATGTTAGGGGTCGTTTATGGTTAGGGTCAGGTTTTAGACCTATGGTTAGTATTAGGGTCAGAATAAGGGTCAGGGTTAGATTTAGGATTTTGGATAGGGATAGAGCAAGATTGAGAGCTAATGTTAGGTCTAGTAATAGAGTTAGGGTTTGGGTTAGGCTAAGCATTAGGTTAATATTAGGTAGCTTTAGGATTAGAGTTTGGCTTAGGGTAAGGGATAGGGTTAGTCCTAGGGTTAGGGCTATGGTTAGGGCTAGGCTTAGGGTGAGGGTTGGGCTAGGGTTAGAGTTAAAACTAGGGTTAGGGCTCGGATTAGTGCTATGATTTGTGTTAGCTTTAGGTCTACAGCTAATGTAAAAACTAGGGTTACAATTGGGGCTAGTTTTAGGGTTATGGTTACGTCTAGGTCTAGTATTAGTTTAGCTTAGTGTTAGGTTATGTTTAGGATAATGGATAGGTTAGGGTTAGGGAATGTGTTAGGGTTAGGCTGAGGTTTAGCATTAGGATTAGGGTTAGGGTTAGGGTATTGGATAGGGTTAGAGCTACGGTTAGGGCTAGGGTTTTGGCTAGGTTTAGGGCTAGTGTAAGGGTTAGGTTTAGGATTAGTGTAAGTATTAATGTTACGGTTAGGTATAGGTAATGATTAGAGCAACATTTAAGGATATAAATAGGGTTAAAGCTAGGGTTTGGGCTCAGATTAGGGCTAGGTTTTGGGTTTTTTAGGGTTAGTGTTAGTGATATGGCTAATGTAAGAACTAGGGTAATGATTAGGGCTAATTTTAGGGTTACAGTTAGGACTAAGTCTAGTTTTAGGATTAGGTTTAAGTTTAGGGTGATGTTTTGAGCTACAATTAGTGTTAGGTTCAGAGTCAGGTTCAGGGTTAGTTTTAGGTTAGGGATAGGACTTGAATTAGGTGTAGGCTTAGGGCTACATGTAGGGTTAGGATTTGGTTAAAGATAAGGATTAGGGGTAGTGCTATAGTTTGATTATGTTTTAGGGCTAAGGATAAGGTTATGGTTGGATAGGGTTAGAACTAGTAATAGGGCTTGGCAAGAATTAGATTTAATCTTAAGGCTAGGGTTAGGATTAGGGATAATGCTAAACTAGGGCTAGGAATAGGTCTAGGATTAGTGTTAGGGTTAGGCCTAATTTTAGGGCTATGTTTAGGGTTAAGTTTAGGGGAAGAGATGGGGTTATAGCTATGTTTAGGGCTAGGGTGATGATTAGAATTAGGTTTAGGGATAGGGTTAGGATTAAGGATAGATTTGGTGTTAGGAGGAGAGCTAGGGCTTTTGTTAAATTTAGGGCAAATTTTAGAGATAGGGTTAATGTCAACTTTAGGTTTATGGCTAGGGGTAATTATAGGGTTAGTTTCATGGTCAAGTCTTGTATAAGGGTTAGGTTTAGGGTAAGAATCAAGTTTAGAATTTGGTGTTTTTTTAAGGTCAGCTTCAGGTTTCTGTTATGGGTTAGGTTAAGATTTAGGGTTAGGGCTCAAATTAGGCTTTGGGTTACAGTTAGGTTTAGAGTAATGGAGAGGTTTAAGTTTAGGATTCAGGTTAAGATTAGGATAATGGTTATTATTAGGGTTAGTTATAGGGTTAGGGTTAGGCCTAGGGTAAGCATTTGTGTTATGATAATTTAAGGGTAATGCATAGCATTAGAACTAGGGTTAGGGCTAGCATTTCAGTTAGGATTAGGGCTAGAGTTAGGGTTAGGGTTAGGGCTAGGACTAGGGTTAGTGTTTGGGTTAGGTTTAGGATATAGGTTAAGTTTTGAGCTAGGGTTAGTTCTAGGGTGAAAGTTATGTTTAGTGTTATGTCTAGGGTTAGATTTACATTTAAGTTTAGGGTTAGAGTTTGGGTTAGGGCTAAGGTTACCTTTAGAGTTAGGTTAATGGATAGGATTAGGTGTCAAGTTAGGGTTAGAGGTAGTTTTAGGTTTAGGGTTAGTGTTAGGGTTTGGGCTAGGGTTAGAGTATATTTTAGGATTTGATCTAGGCTTAGGGCTATGATGCGGGTTAGGTTTAGGGTTAGGTCTAGGATTAGGTTTACAGTTATAGCTAAAGCTAGGGTTATCATTAGGTTTAGGGTTAGGTTTATTGTAATGGATAATTATAGAGATAGTATTAGGGCTAGTATTAACATTAAGATTAGGGCTACGGTTAGTGTTAGGTTTAGGGTTAGGGCTAGGGTTATGTTTAGAGTTAGGGTTAGGGTTTTAGCTAGGTTTAGGTCTAAGATGAGGGTTAGGATTAGCGTGAGGGATACTATTAGGGTTAGGGTTATGCTTAGGGCTAGGTTTAGGCCTAGGATTAGGGCTAGATTTTGTGTTAGGTTTAGAGCTAGTGTTAGGGCTATGGGTATATAAGGAATAGGGTTATGGCTAGGTCTAGTGTTAGGTTTATGTTTTGGTTTGGGTCAGATTTAAAGCTAAGTTAGTGTTGGTGTCAGGGTCTGTATTTTGATTAGGATTAGGTTTAGGGATGGAGTCTAAATTAGGATTGGTTAGGTCTAGATGTAGGGTTAGTGTTTGGGTTAGGTTAAAGGTTATCATTAGGGCTAGCGCTAGGTTCTTTTTTTTTTTGGATGTTGGTGAAAGATATGGCTAGATTTAGGATTAGGTTTATGTCTAGGGCTAGTGTTAGTGTTAGGTTTAGGTATAGGTTTATGTGTAGGGCTAAAGTTAGAGTTTGGTTTATGGTTGGGGTCAGGGTTAGGGTTAGTGTTTGGGTTATGGTTATAACTAGAATGGTGGCTAGGATTTGGACTAGTAATAAAGTTAGAATTTTGTTAGGCTAAGGATTAGGTTTAGGAGTAGGATTAGCATTAAGATTAGGTTTGGCTTAGGATAAGGGATAGGATTAGTGCTAGGGTTTGGGTTAGGGTTAGGGCTAGTTTTAGGATTAGGTTAGGTATAGTTTTATTGCTAGTGCTAGTGTTAGGGTTTGATTTAAGATTAGGGTCATATTTAGACTTACAGTTACCGTTAGGGTCAGAATAAGTGTCAGGTTTCGGTTATAGTTAGAGCTAGAATGAGGGCTAAGGTTACGACTACTAATAGGATTAGGGTTTGGGTTAATGTAAGGATTAGGGTTAAGACTAGTGTTAGCATTAGTGTTAGGGTTAACTTAGTGTATGGGATAGGGTTAGAGCTAGGCTTAGGGCTAGTGTTAGAACTACTGTAAGGGTTAAAGCTAAGGTTAAGTCTCAGTTTAGAGATAGTTTTTGGTTAGAGTTAGAGCTAGTTTTAAAGTTACAGCCAATGTACAGATTCGGGTTACAATTTGGGCTAATTATAGGATTAGGGTTACTACTAGGTCTAGTGTTAAGGTAAATTAACCGGAAAGCTGACCCTAGACATAATCCTAAATTTAACACTCGGCATAGCCCTAACCCTAAGTCAAACTATAAACCTACCCGTAAACCTAAACATAACCCTAGCCCTAATCCTAACCCTAAACAAAATCTAACCCTAACCATAAACCTATATCTAACCCTATCCATTACCCTAACCCTAAACCTAACCTTAATGATAACTCTAGCCCTAACACTAACTCTACCATAATCCTATCCATAGACCTAACCCTAAAACTAACCATCTCCCAGCCATAAACCTAGCTCAAAACCGAACCCTTACACTAACCATAACCCTAAACTTAACCCTAGTTCTAAACCTAATCTTAACCATAACTCAAGACCTATTCCTAAACTTAACCGTAGTTATAACCTAAACTCTAATTCGACCCACTACCATAACCATAACCCTTATCCTAATGCAAACCCTAAGCCTTACCGTAACCCTATTGCTAATGCTAACCCTATCAATTACCCTAACCTAACCTGAACCCTAAACTAAACCATATTATTACCCTAACTCTAACTCTAATGCTAATTCGAGCCCTAAACAAAAATCCTAACTTAAACAAAACCTTAACCTTGACCCTAACTTTAAAATTTCCCCTAGCTCTAAACCTGTCCCTTTCACTAAGCCTAACCCTTACACTAGATGTAGACCTAAAATTATCTTTAACCATAACCCTAGACCTGATATTAGCCCTAGCGCTAATCCTAGTCCTCAACCTAAAGAAAAAACACTAGTCCTCATCCTATCCCTAAATCTAGCCTTAATCATAACCCTAACTCTATGCCTAGCCCTATCCTACTCTAACCCTAACCCTAGATCTTAACCTAGCTATAATGCCATTCCTTATCCTAAACATAATCCTAACCATACCCCTATCACTAGGCCTAAACTAAAACTAACTCTAGGCCTAATCCTGGCTTTAACTTAACCTTTATCCAAACCCTAACCCTATTCCTAGCCCTAAGACAAACTCTAACTCTCACACTAGCCCTATTCCTAGTTCTAACCCTATCCCTTACCATAACTCTAAACCTAGCCCTAACCCTAGCCCTAACCCTTGCCCTATCCCTAGTCCTAGCCTCACCCTAGATCTAAGCCTAACTCTAAATATAACCGTAAACATAAGCCTAAGCCTAACACTAACAGTAGACCTAACTCTAATACTCATCATTAAACTAGTGCTAACCCTAACTGTGGAACTAAAACAAAACCGATCAATAGACCTGACCCTAAACCTTAACTTAAAACAAACCCTAAATTACACCTAGAAAAAATCATAGCCCTAATTCGAGTCCTAACTCTAATCTTAAAAATAACCCTGACCCTGACTTATACCCTAACACACACCCTAGCTCTGAAACACCACTCTTACCTTAAACCAAACCCTAACAGTAAACCTAGCCCTAATTTGAGTCCTCATCTTAAAACTAACACTGTACCTGACTCCAACAACAATAACTCTAGCTCTAAATTCATCCTAACCTTAAACCTAACCATAAACACTAATCTTAAACACTAACCCTAAATCTAACTAAATTGTATTCCTGATCCTTACATTATTCATTGCCCTAACCCTAGCCCTAATGCTAACACAAAAACTAGCCATCATCTGAGCCCTAAACCTAGCTTTAACACTAACCCTAATCCTAACCCTACCCATAAAACTAGCTCTAACTCTATCCCTAAACCTAAGCAAAACCCTAACCCTTATGGTAACCCTAGACCTATCCTTAATCCTTAGGCTAATCAAAACACTAACCCTATTAACAGTCCTAAACCTAGCCCTCATTCTAGTTCTAACCTATCCCAAACCTTAACCCTAACCCTGACCCTTATTCTGACCATAACACTAAGCCTAGGTATAAACCTAATTCTAACCCTAGACCAAATTTTAACACTAGCTCTACCAGTAAACTTATACTAAACCTGACTCTACCACTAGCCATAGACCTAATCCTAATCCTAAATGTATCCTTAACTCTAGCCCAAGAACTAAACAAAAACCTAGCCCTAGCCCTAACAACAATCCTTAACGTAATGCAAAGTCTAACCCTACCCCTAGACATAAACCTATTTCTAATCCTGGCTTTAACCTTAACCCTAACACTAACATGAACACGGACCCTGCATTTAACACTAAGTTAACTCTAAATCTGACCCTAAAAGAAAATCTAAACCTAACACTAGACCTAATCATAACCCTAACCCTACAGTAGCCCTAATCATAATCCTAGCTCTTACATTACCTGTAGCCCTAACCCTACACGTTAACCTAACACAAAACCTAGAGTGAATCCTAGGGCTAAACCTAGCCCTAGGTGTAACACTAACACTAACCCTAGCCCTAATCCTAACCCTAACTGTAAACTTAGTCCTAAATTTACTCGATGCCTAACTCTTGCCTTAAATATAAATATAGACTTATCCCTAACCCTAAACTTAACCCTATCCCTAAACCTATCTCTGAACATACACATTACCCTAATCCTAAAACTAACCCTATTGATAACCCTAGCCATTACCCTAACACTAACCCTAACCATAACCAGAAAACTAACCCTAGACCTAACACTAAACCTAACACTTGTCATAGCTCTAACTCTAGCTCAAACCCTAAGCTGTACTAAAAACCTAAACCTAACCATGCCTTAACCTTAACCCTAAAACTAAATCTAACCCTAAACCTAAATTTACATCAAACCATATCCATTACCCTACCCTTATCCTAACCCTAATGATAAACATAGCCCTAATCTTAACCCTAACCCTAAAACTACTGTAATCTTATCCCTAGACCTAATGCTGAATCTAACACAAAACTTATCTCTTGCCCTAACGCTAGCTCAAATCCTAATCCTTACAGTAAACAAAACCTATTCAAAACCCTAACCCTAATTCTAGCCTTAATCCTAACCGTAACCATATCCCAAATCCTAGCTCTAACTATATCCATTTCCTTAAACATAACCCTAAACCTAATGCTAACCCTAGCTCTAATATCTTTAAATCTACCTTTATCCCTAGCTCTGATTCTAACCTGAACCCTCAACCTATCCCTAACACTAACTAAATCCATGAGCCTTATCCTTAACCTAATGGTAAGAAAAAACTAAGCCTAACACTAGTCCTAAACCTAGCCCTAAGCCTAACACTAACCCTACACCTAACCCTAGGCTTAGCACTAACCCTAGCTTAAACCCTAATCCATATCCTAATGTTAACCCTAAACCTAAACCTAAACTTAACCATAACCCTAACACTAGCCCTAATAATAAACATAATCCTAGCCCTGTCAATAGCTCTAAATCGATCAATTACACAAACAATAACCATAAACCTAATGCTAACCCAGACCTAACCCTAACCCTATCCATTAACCTAAACCTAACATGAACCCTAAACCTAGCCTGAAGACAAAACCTAACCCTATCCCATACACTAACCCTAACTCTAACCCTAATGCTAATTTGAGCACTAACCCTAAACCTCAACCTAATCCAAACCCCAAACCTGACCTGAACATTATAATACCCATAGGTCTAAACCTGAACTTACCATAAACCTAACTCTAAATATAGACCTAGCCATAAACCTTACCCTAAATCTATCCCTAACCGTAACCCTAGACCAAATATTAGCCCTAGCCCTAATTCTTGTCATAAACCTAACAAAAATGCTAGCCCTCATTCTAGCCCTAAATCTAGTCTTGATCCTAACCCAAACCCTAACGCTAGCCCTAACCCTCATTTTGTCCCTCGCCCTATCTCTGAAACTAGATATAACCCCAACCCTTCCCCTAAATCTAAACCTAATTCTAACCCTAGATTTAACCCTTACAGTAATCCTAGCCCTGATCCTAGCCCTAATTTAGCCCTAACCCTAATCCTAACACTAGCACTAATACTAACTCTAACTCTCACCCTAGCCCTATTCCTAGTTCTAATCCTATCCTTTACCATAGCCCTAACACTTTCTCTACCCTTAGCCCTAAATCTAGCCCTACCACTAACTCTACATCTAATCATAACTCTCAATCTAATCCCAGCCCTAAACCTAAACCTCACACTAAATCTAGCCCTAACACTAACACTAATCCTAAAACTAACCCTAATGTAGTGCTAACCTTAAAAAATCGAGCTATAGCCCAAACTCTAACCCTTAAACTAAACCAAAACCTAACTCACACCTAGCCCTAACCCTAGCCCTAATTCAAGTTCTACCCTAACCCTAAAAATAACCTTGACCCTGATCCTGACCTTAACACTAACTATAGCTCTCAGATCACCCTAAAATTATGCCTAACCCTAAAAATACACCTACCCCTAACCCTAACCCTAAAAGTAGCCTAATCACAACCCTAGTTCTTACGTTAGTCGTAGCCCTAATCCTAGCCCAAACCTTGGGTTAGTGTTAGGGCTAGGCCTAACATAGGGCTAGGCCTAACACAAAACCTAGCACTAATCTGAGCCCTACACGTGTTTTAATCCTAACCCTAACCAGAGCCCTAACCAATACCCTAAACCTAAACCTAACACTAAAACTTGCCCTAAGCCTAAACCTAACCCTAGCCTTAATCCTAACCATAATCCTAGCCCTAAGCCTAGCTCTAAACCTATCCATTACTCTAACCATAACCATAACCCTAATGCTAATTTTAGGATAACCCTAACCCTATCTCTAACCCTAATATTGTTCATTACCCTAAACCTAATCTGAAACCTAAACCTAACCATAAACATTACCCTAACCTTAATACTAAACCTAACGCTAATGAAAGCCCTGACCATAAACCTTAAAGTAGCTCAAACCTTAATCATGACAGTTACCCTAATAATAACCCTAACTCTAAACCTGACCCTAAGCCTCAACCTAAACCTTACACTAGAACTAGCCATGAACCTAACCCTAAAACTAAACCTAACCATAAACCTAGACCTGATATTAGCCCTAGCATTAATTCTAACCCTAACCCTAACACATAATCGATCCCTAATCCTAGCCCTAAACCTAGGCCTAATCTTAGCCCTAAACCTAGCCATCCTAACCGTAACCCTAAGCAGGGCCCTAACCCTATTTTGTGCCTCTCTCTAAACCTAGCTATAACATCATACCTTACACTAATCCTAACCTTAACCCTAGCCCTAAACGTAGGCCTAGCCCTAACACTAACCCTAGTGCTAATTCCAGCACAAATTTAGTCCTAAAACTAACCCTAAATGTAACCCTAACCCTAACTCTCACCCTAGCACTAACCCTAGTTCTAAATCTATCCCTTACCATAACACAAACCCTAGACCTAAAACTAGGCCCAACTCCATTCCTACTTTCGCCCTAGCCCTATACCTAGACCTAACCCTAACCTCAATCAAATCCTAATCTAAGTCTAAACCTCACCCTACCTCTAGCCCTAACTTTAATGCTAATTGGAAAACTAGCCCTAACCCTAGTCCTAGCACTCAAACAAAAACAAGTCATAGACTTAACCTCAATTCTTAACCTAAACAAAAACCTAAGCTTATACCTAGCCCTAACCCTAGCTCTAATTTGAGTCCTAACCCTAACTCTAGAACTTACTCTGACCCTGACTCAGTCCCTAACAATAACCCTAGTTCTAAACATTACACTAACATTACACTTAACCCGAACACTAGACCTAGCCCTACACCTAACACTAAAACTAGCTCTAATCGTAACACCAGTTCTTACATTAGCCATAGCCCTGTGCTAACAGAAAAGCTAGCTCTAATCTGAGACCTAAACCTAGCTTTAAACCTAACCCTAAAGAAAACCTATACCTATACCTTACCCTAGCTCTAACACTATCCATTACCCTAAGCCAAACCTTCACCCTAATGCACCCTAGTCCTAACCCTAATCCTTAGCCTAACCCAAACCATGACACTATTACTAGTCCTAACCCTAGCCTCTATTCTAGCTCTTACCTTAACCCAAATACTAACCTAACCCTGACCCTTAATCTGACCCTAACTCTAACCCTAGGATTAAACCTGACCCTAACCCTAACCTGAACCCTAAAACTAGCCCTATGGATAAACCTATACCTAAACCTAACCCTAACACTCGACCTAGACAAAAACCTAATCCTAAATCTAGCCTTAACTCTAGCTGTAGACCTAAACAAAAATCTACCCTTAGCCCTCACAATAACCCGTAAACTAACCCAAACACTACCTCTACCTCTAGACCTAAACCTAGTCCTAATTCTGGCCATAACACTAACCCAAACACTGTCCCTTTCCATAACACAAATCCTAGCTCTACATTTTATGCTAACCCAAAATCTAGCCATGATACTAACAATAGACTTAGCCATAAACATAATTCTAGGTCTTACATTACATATAGCCCTAATTTTAGACCCAAACATCACACAAAACCTATCTCTAAGCATAATCTTAATCCTAACCCTAGACCTAACCCTAACCCTAACCCTTGCCATAACCCTAACCCTAGCTCAAACAGTAACCCTGGCCCAAATATAAATCTAGACCTAACCCTAACCTTAACCTGACCCTAATTTTAATCCTAACCATAACCAATCCAAAACCCTAGTTCTAAATCTATCCATTACCCTAAACATAATCCTAATCCAAATGCTAAACCTAGCTCTAAAATTATTCCTAACCCTAAACCTAGATGTCACACTAAGCCTAACCATTGCCCTAGCCATAACCATAGCTCAAAACCTAACACCTTAAACCTAACCCTAACAGTAACCCTAGACTTAACCCAAACTCTAAACCTAAGCTAAATCCTAACCATAACCCTAGCCCTAAACGTATCCATTACCCTAAACATAAGCCTAATCCAAATGCTAACCCTAGGCATAACTCTAAACCTATCTCTAACACTAACCCTATCCATTTCCTGAAACTAACCTGAACACTAATCCTAACCTTATTAATTACTCTAACCCAATCCCAAACCCTAATGCTAAATCAATCCCTAAACCTAAACCATAACCTAAACCAAACCCTAAACAAGTCACTTACCCTAACAATACACCTAGCTTTAAACCGGACAGTTTCCCAAAAACTAACCCTTACAATAGACCTAGCCATAAACCTAACCTTAACACTATCCCTAAGCATAACCTTAACTGACATTAGCCATAGACCTAATTCTTGCCCTAAACCTAACACAAAACCAAGCCTTCTTCCTAGCCCTAAACCAAGCCTTAATCCTAACTTGAACCCTAACTCTAGCCCAAACCCTAACTTGAACCCTCGCTCTAGTTCTGAACCTAGCTATAAGCACATCCCTGACTCTAACCCTATCTGTAACCCTAATCCAACACTAACACTAACCCTAACCCTAACACTAACACTAACCCCAGCTCTAATCCTAGCCCTAATTTAGTGCTAATCGTAACCCTAACTCTAACCCTACCCCTAAGACTAACTCTAACTCTTGCCGTAGACCTATTTGTAGTACTAACTCTATCTGTAACCATAACCCTATCACTAGCCCTAAACTAACCCCTAAATCTAGCCCAAGTCCTAAGACTAGATCTAACCATAACTCTAAATATAACCCTAAACCGAAGCCTGAACCTCACACTACCATTAGTTCTAACACTATCGCTAATCCTAAAACTAGTTCTAAACCTAGCTGTAGCTCTAAAACAAAACTGGGCCCCAGCCCTAACTCTAACAGTACCCTAACTGTAACCTCAGACCTGACATTAGACCTAGCCCTAATTCTTGCCCTAAACCTAACACAAAACCTAACCCTATACCTACCCATAACATAAGCCTTATGTCTAGTGTTATCCCTAACCCTAAAACTAACACTGACCTTGACTCTGACCCAAACACTAACCCTATTTCATATCATCACTCTAATCATAACCTAACCCTAACACTAGACCTAGCCCTAAGCCTAACCCTAAAACTAGCCCTAATCGTAACCCTAGTTCTTATATTAGTCATAGCCCAACCCTAACCCTAACCTAATCTAAAACGTAGCCCTAACCCTATCCCTAACAGTAGCTTTAACCCTAACCTAACTGTAAACCTAATCCTAACCCTAGCTTTAATCCTAACCTAGCACTAACTATAGCTCTAATCCTATCTATTACCTTAAACCTAACCCTAACCCTAATACTAATCCTAGGATAAGCCTAACTCTATCCATAACCCTAACCCTATTCATTACTATAATCCTAACCTGAACCATAAACCTAACCATATACATTATCCTAACCCTAAACATAATCCTAACCTAATTTGAGCCCTAAAGCTAAACCTTAACCTAAACAAACCCTAACCATTACCCTGACCCTAATAATACCCCTATCTCCAAAAGTGACCCTAACCCTCAACCAAAACCATACACTATATATAGCCATAAACTTAACCCTGAAACTATCCCTAACAATAAACTTAGACATAATATTAGCCCAAGTTCTAATTTTAGCCCTAGCCCTCTAATGTTAGCCCTTATGCTTAAGAAAAAAAAAAAAAAAAAAGAAAGAAAGAAAGAAAAAGCACTAATCCTGGCCCTAAACCTAGCCTTAATTCAAAACCTAACACTAACACTAGGCCTAACCCTGAAGTGAATCCTCACCCTATCCCTTAACCTAGCTATAATATCCTACCACACCCTAACCCTAATTCTAACCCTGCCCTAAACCAAGGCCTAGCCCTAATACTAAACCTATCTCTAATCCTAAAACTAATTGAGCACTAACCCTCAGTCTCATCATATCCCTAGCCCTAAGACTAACTCTAAATCTTGCCTTAGCCTTAGCCCTAGTTCTAACATAATCCCTAACCCTAGCCCCAAACTTAGCCCTAGCCCTAAACATAGATCTAACCCTCACTCTAAATCTAACCCTAACCTAAAACCTAATCCTCACCCTAACACTAGCCCTAATCCTAATGCTAATTTGAAAACTATCCCTCACCATAGCCATAGAACTCAAGCAAAATTGAGCTACAGCTCTAATCATAAAATCTTAACCTAAACCAAACCCTAACACTATGCCTAGCACTTACCCTAGCCCTAATTTGAGTCCTAAACCTAACCTTACAATTAATAATAACCCTGACTCTGATACTAAAACTAACCTTAGCTCTAAACATCACCCTAAATACTAAACCTAAATCGAACACTAAACCTAGACCTAAACCTAATCCTAAAAATAGCCTTAATCATAATGCCACGTCTTACATTAGCAATAGCCCTAACACTAACACAAAACCTAGCCTTAATCTGAACCCTAACCCTAATGCTAACACTAACACTAACCCTAACCCTAGCTCTAACACTATCCCTTACCCTATGCCAACCCTCACCCTAATGCTATTCTAGTCTTAACCCTAATCCTTAGCCTACCCAAAAACCTAACTCTATAACTAGTTTTAACCCTAGGCCTCATTCTATCTCTAACCCTAACACAAACCCTAAGCATATCCCTGACCTTATTATCTACCTAACACTAACCCTAAGTCTAAGCCTGACACTAAACCAAACACTAACACTAGCCCTATGGGTAAACCTATACCTAAACCTAACCATAACATTAACACTAGACCTAAACTTAATCCTAAATACAGCCATAACTCTAGCCATAGCCCTAAACAAAAACCTAGCTCCAGCACTAACAGTAACCATTAGTCTAACACAATGACTAACAATACACCTAGAACTAATCCTAATAAAATTGTGCTCCTAACCGTAAATCCAATGTTAACCTGAACACTGACCCTTACTCTAACGCAAACACTAGCTCTAAACCTTATCCTAACACTAAACATACCCTAACACTAGACCTATCCATAATCCTAACCTTAAAACTAGCCATAACCATAATCCTAGTTCTTAAGTTACCCATAGTGCTAACACTAGACGTAAACCTCCTTCCAAAACTTAGCCCTAAATGTAGCACTAAAACTTGCTTTAAACCTCATCCTAATCTTAGCCTTAGCCCTAATCCTCACACTTGCCTATCAATAACCGTAGCTCAAACTCTAAATCTTATACTAAATTTAACCCTAACCCTAAACCTAAACCTTACCCTAATCCTAACTCTAACCATAGCACAAATCCTACCTTAAATTCTATCCATTAACTTAAATATAACCCTAACACTAATGGCAAACCTAGCCCTAACTCTAACCCTAATTCTAACCATAGCCCTGACTGTAACCCTAAAACTCACCCTAGCCCTACCGATAAAAATTAACTAAACCTAACCCTAACACTAACCCTAGGCCTAACGCTAACCCTAGTCCTAATCCTAACTTTAACCCAATCCCTAACACTACCACTAACTCTATCCATTACCCTATACTTAAGCCTAACCTAAATGCTAACCCTAGGCCCAAACCTAGCATTATTCCTAAAACTAACCCTATACATTACTCTATAATTAACCTGAACCCTAAAGCTAATCCTATTTATTACTCTAACCCTAACCCTAATGCTAATTTGAGCCCTAAACCTAAACATTAACCTAGAGTAAACCCTAACGTGGAAGTTGACCCCAATAATAAACTCAGCTCTAAAACAGACCCTTACCCTAAACCTAACCCTTACACTAGACCTAGCAAAAAGCCTAACCCTAACCATAACCCTAGACCTCACATTAGTCCTAGACCTGATTCTAGCCCTTATCCTAATACAAAACCTAACCCTCATCTTAGCCATAAACCTAGCCTTAATCTTAATCCAAAACCTCACCCTGGCTGTATCCCTAATTTTAACCCTTGACCGTGCCCTGTACCTAACTATAAGCCTATCACATCCCCTAAAACTAACCCTAACCCTAACAATTACACAAATCCTAACCCTAGCCTTAACCATAGGCCTAACACTAACACTAACACTAGCGCTAATCCTAGCCCTAATTTAGCCCTAAACCTAACCCTACCCCTAACCCTAGTCCTAAAATCAACTCACTCTCACCGTAGCCCTATTTTTATTTCTACCTTTATCCATTACCTTAGCCCTAACCTTAGCCCTCATCATAGCCATAGCCCTCACCTGAGATCTATCCATAACTCTAAATCTAACCCTAAACTTAAGCCTAAACCTCACCCTACCACTAGCACTAATACCAATGCTAATACTAAAACTAGCCCTAACCCTAGTCCTAGCTTTAAAACAAAACCGAGCCATTGCTGTAACACTGAAACTGAACCTAAACCTAACCCTAATCCTACAACTAGCCATAACCCTAGCTCTAATTCAAGTCCTAGGCCTAAAACAAACCATAGCTCTAAATATCACCCTAACCCTAAAGCTAATGCTGACACTTGACCAGCCCAATTCCCATCCCTAAAACTAACCCTAATCGTAAACATGGTTGATTCATTGGCCTTAGCCCTAACTCTAGCATTAACCCTAACACAAAAATAGCCCTAATCTGAGCCCTAACACTAGATTTAACCCTAACCCTAACCCTAGTTCTAAAACTAACCCTAACTCTAGCCCTAAACATGTCCGTTACCCTAAGCCAAACCCTATCCATAATGCTAACCCTAGTCCAAAATCCTAATCCTTAGCCTAACCCTATTTCTAGTCGTAACACAAGCACTCATTATAACTCTAATTCTCACCCCAAACCTAACCCTAAATTCACCCTTATTCTGACTCTAACACTAATTATAGGTCTAAACCTGAACCTAACCCTAAACGGAACCCTAAATCAAGCCTTATAGTAAACTCATATCTAAACCTCACCCTAACATTAGCCCTAAACCTAAACCAAATCCTAAATCTAGCAATAACTCAAGCCCTAAACCAAAACAAAACTTAGTCCTAGCCCTAACAATAAACCTTAACCTAAAACAAACACTAACCCTACACCTAAACCTAACCTTGTCCTAATTCTGGCTTTCACCCAAACCCTAACTCTAACCTGAACACTGACTTACCTTTAACAGTGAAGCTATCTCTAAACCTTAGCCTAACCAACATCTAAACCTAACACTAGACCTAGCCATAACTCTAACCCTAATACTCGCCCTAATCATAACCCTAGCTCTTATGTTACCCATAGCCCTAACCCTAGGTCTAAATCTAACACAAAACCTAAATCTTATCCTAGGCCTTAACATGGCCTTAGGTGTAACCCTACCCTAACCTTTGCCTTAATCGTAACCCTGGCTCAAAACCTAACCCTTACCCTAAATGTAAAACTACACCTACCCCTCAAAATAACCCTAAACCTAGCCTTAATCCTAACCTTAACTCTAGCACTAATCCTGACTTTAAATATACCCATTATCCTAAACATAACACTAACTCTATTGATAAACCTAGGCCTAACACAAACCCTAAACCTAACCAGAAAACTAATCCTAGACCTAACACTAAACCTCACGCTCATCATTGACCTAACCCCAGCTAAACCCCTAAACCTTATCATAAACCTAACCATAACCATAGCCCTAATCCTAACCCTAAACCTCAATCTAACTCTAACCATAAACCTAAACCTAAGTCTAATCGTATTCATTACACTAACCTTAACACAACCCCAAATGATGACCGTAGCCCTAATCCTAACCCTAACCCTAACGTACTGTAATCTTATCCGTAGACCTAACCCTAAACCTAACCTTTGCCCTAGCCCTAAACCTAGCTCAAAACCCAACTCATACACTAAACATAACCCTAACCCTAACCCTAGATCTCACCCTAACCCTAACCGTAACTCAAGACCTATTTCTAACCATAAACCTAGCCCTAAGCTTAGCTATAAACCTATCCATTATCCTAAATGTAACACTGACCATAATGTTAATTCTAGACCTATTGCTAACCCTAACCTTATCAATTACCCTAAACAAAAACTGAACCCTAAACAAAAACCTATAATTAGAGTAACCCTGACCCTAAAGCTAAAGAGCTCTAACCCTAAACCCTAACCACAAACAAACTCTAACCTGAACCGTACCCTAATAATTCCCCTAGCTCTAAACCTGACCCTTATCCTAAACCTAACCATTACCCTAGACCTAGCCATAAAACATTCTAAATCTATCCCCAACTGTAACCCTAGACATGACATTAGCACTAGCCCTAATCCTAGCTCTAACCCTAACACAAAACCCAGTGCTTATCCTAGCCCTAAACCAGCCTTAATCCTAACCCTAACCCTAACCCTAACCTTAGGGCTAACCCTAACACTAAACTTAGTTCTTTTGTTAGCTCTAAACCTAGCCCTAATCTTACCCCTAATTTACGCGTATCCCTAACCTTAGCCCTAACCCTAGCCTTAAGACTTACCCTAACTGTCACTCTTGCCCCATTCCTAGTTCTAAACCTATACCTTACGGGAACAATAATCCTAGCCCTAACCCTAGCCCTATCCTTAGCCCTAGCCCTAACCTATATCTAACTCTAACTCTAAATCTAACTTTAAATCTAAGCCTATACCTAAACCTAACACTAGCCCTAACCTTAATGCTAATCCTAAAACGAGCCCTAATCCTAGCCCTAGCCCTAAAACAAATCCCAGACATAGCCCTAAACGTAACCCTTAACCTAAACCAAACCCTAAGCCTAACCCTAAACTTAGCCCTAATTCGAGTTTTAAGCTGAACCAAAACCTAACCCTGAACCTGAATCCTACCATAAGAATAACCCTAGCTCTAAAGATCACCCTAACCCCAAACCTAAACTTAACACTAGACCTAGCCCCAACCCTATACCTAAATTAACCTTAAATGTAACCTTGGTACTTACATTAGCTGTAACCCGAACCCTAGAACTAATTTAACACAAAACCTAGCCCTAATTCTAGACATAACCCAAGCTTTAACCTTAACACTAACTCTTACTCTATTCGTAATCATAACCATAACCCTAGCCCTAACCCTAGTCTAACTCTATCTATTGCAATAGCTAAAACCCTAACACTAATGCTAACCCTAGGCCTAAACCTAAACCTATCCCTAATCCTAACCCTATTCATTACCCTAAACCAAACCTAAAGCCTAAACCTCACCCAATCATTACCCTAACCCTAACATAATGCTAATTCAAATCCTAAATTAAAACCATAGCCTATCCCAAACCCTAAACAAGGCACTGATCCTAATAATACCCATAGTTCTAAACCTGACCTAAAACTAAGTATAACCCTTACACTACCTATATCCATAAACCTAACCCGAATTCTATCTTTAACCATAACCCTAGACCTGATATTAGTCCTAGCACTAATCCTAGCCCTAACCTAAAACAAATCCTAGCCCTCATCCTAGCCCTAAAACCAGCCTTAATCATAAGCCTAACCCTATCCATAGGCCTAACCCTAATTCTAACACTCACCCAACCTCTAAACCTAGCTATAATGCCAATCCTTACCCTAAACTTAACCCTAACCCTAAACCTAATGCTAGGCCTAAGCTGAACAATAACCCTAGCTCTAATGCTAGCCCTAATTAAACCCTATCCTTAACCCTAACCCTAGGCTTAAGACTAACTCTAACTTTCACACTAGCCCTATCCCTAGTCCTAACCCTATCAATTACCATAACCCTAAACCTAGCTCTAACCCTAGCCATAAACTTTGCCCTGTCCTTATTCCTAGCCATTACCCTAGATCTATCCCTAACTCTAAATCTAACACTAACCCTAAGCCTAAGCCTAACATAAACACTAGCCCTAACCCTAAGGCTACTCGTAAAACTAGTCCTATCTCTGACCCTAGAAGTGAATCAAAAGCAAGCAATAGCCCTAATACTAAGCCTTAATTAAACCAAACCCTAATACTACACCTAGACCTAACTTTAGATCTAATTCAAGTCTTCACCTTAACCTGAATACTAACCCTGACTCTTACTCATATCCTAACACTCACCCTACCTCTAAACACCATCCTAACCTTAAACCAAACACTTAGAGTATCCTTAGCCATAATTTGAGTCCTAACCTTCACCTTAAAACTAACCCTGACCCTGACTATTAACCTAACACTAACACTATCTCTAAATATCACCCTAACCTTAAAAGTAATCCTAACACTAGAGGTCTAACCTCTAACCATAGCCCTAAAATTCACCCTAATTGTAACCTTAGTTCTTACATTAGCTGTTACTCTAACCCTAGCCCTAATCCTAACACAAAAACTAGCCCTAATCTGAACTCTAAACCTAGATTTAACCCTAACCCTAAACCTAAACCTATCTCGAACTCTATCCCTTACCCTAAGCCAAACCCTAACACTAATTCTAATTCTAATTCTAACCATAATCCTTAACCTAAACCAAACATTAATCCTACTACTATTCCTAACTCTAGCCCTCATTATGGCTCTAAACATAACCCAAACCCTTACCCTAACCCTGACCCTTATTCTGACCCTAACACTAAACATAGGTCTAAACCTGAACCTAACCCTAAACCAAACTCTAACACTAGTCTTGGACCTAAACCTAATCCTAAATCTAGCCATAACGCTAGCCATAGACCTAAAGAAAAACCTAGACCTAGCCCTAAAAATAACCCTTAGCCTAAGCCAAACATTAACTCTTCCCCTAGACCTAACCCTAGTCCTAATTCTGGCTTTAATTCTAACCATAATCCTAACCTGAACACTGACCTGACATTAACCCTAGCTCTAAACATAACCCTAACTCTGAAACTATACCTAGCTCTAGCATTAACATTAAAACTAGCCATAATCATAACAAGTTCTTAATTTAGCCATAGCCCTAACCTATTCCAAAACGTAGCCCTAATCCAATCTCTACCCTATCTTTAAACCTAAAGCTAACCCTAACGCTAACCATAGCCCTAACTCTAAGCCTAAGCCTAAACTTAGATCAAATCCTAAGCATAACCCTAGACCTAACCCTAGCTCTCACCCTATCCATTACCCTAAGAATAAACTTAACCCTTATGCTAACCCTAGGCCAAACCCTAATCTTATGCCCATCCCAAACCCTACCAATTACTCTACACCTAACTTGAACCCTAAACCTAAAACTATCATTAACCTATAACCTAAGACTAATTCAAGCCCTAAACACAAACCATAACCTAACCTAAACCCTAACCCTGACCCTTATAATACCCCTAGCTCTAAATCTGACCCTAACCATAAACCTAACCCTTAAAATAGACCTAGATATAAACCTAACCCTAAAACGATCCCTAACTCTAACCCTAGACCTGAAATTAGCCCTAGCTCTAATCCTAGTTCTAACCCTAACACTAACCTTAACCCACATCCTAGACATACTCCTCACCTTCATCATAACCCTAAGCCTAACCCTAATTCTAACCCTCACCCTATCCCTAAAACTAGGTATAAACGCATCCCTTACCCTAAACCTAACCTTAATCCAAACCTTAAAATTAAACCTAGCCCTAAACCTAGGCCTAAATCTAAGATTAACACTTGCCCTAATCCCAAACCTAACTTAGCCCTATCCCTAACACTAAATATAACCCTAGCCCTAAGACTAACTATAACTTTTGCCTTAGACATATAGGGTGTTTTTTTAACTTTTTCCTTACCATCACCCTAAGCCTAGACCTAATCTTAGCCCTAACCCTAGCCCTAGCCCTAAAACAAAACCGAGTTATAGCCCTAACCTTAACCTTAACCGAAACCAAACCCTAACCTTACACCTAGACCTAACCTTATCCATAACGCTATCCCTAATTCTAGTCCTAACCTGAAAAATAACCCTGACCCTGACTCTGACCCTAACAATAAATCTAGCTCTAAAATAATTGTAACAATAAATCTAACCCTAACACTAGACCTAGCCATAACCCTAACCTTATAACTAGCTCTAATCATAACCTTAATTTGTATATTAGCCATAGTCTTAACCCTAGCCCAAACCAACCCAAAACCTAGCCTTAATCAGAGTCCTTATCCTAGCTTTAACCCTTAACTTAAACCTAACACTAACCCAAACAAAATCCCTAATTCTATACATAACCCTAGCCCTAAACTTAGGTCTAACTCTATCCATTACCCTAATAATAACCCTAACGCATATGCTAACCCTAGGCTTAACCCTAACCCTACCCATTACACTAAACCACAACTAAATTGTAAACCTAAGCCTGTCATTACCCTAACCCTGAATCTAATGCTGATTTGAGCCCTAAACTTAAACCCTAACCTAACCCAAACCCTAACCTTGATTCTGACCCTAATAATAACCCTAGCTCTAAAACTGACCCTTACACTAAACCTACCCTTACACTGGACCAAGCCATAAACCTAACATTAAATGTATCCCTAATTGTAACCCTGGACCTGACATGAGCCCTAGACCTAATACTATCCCTAAACCTAATACAAACACTAGCCCTCGTTCTAGCCCTAAACCCTAGCCTTAATTATAACCTTAACCCTAACCCTGGCCCTAACCCTAATACTAACTCTCGCCAAGTCCTCAATCTTGCTATAACCTATTCATAAAAACTAAATGTAACCCTAACTCTAGCCTTAAGCCGGGGCCTAAACCTAACAATAATCCTAGCCCTAATTCAGCCCTATCCCTAACCATAACCCTAAACCTAGCCATAAGAAGAACTCTAACTCTCACACTAGCCCTATCACTAGTTCTAACCCTATTTCTTACCAAAAACATAACCCTAGCCCTAACCATTGTCCTAAACCTAGCCCTATCCTTAGCCCTAGCACTAATCTTAGATCAACACCTATCTCTAAATCTAACTCTAATTTGAAGCCTAAGCCTAACCAAACACTAGCCCTAAGCCTAACACTAATCCTAAAACTAGCCCTAACCCTAGCCCTAGCCTAAAACAAAACTGAGCCATAGCTCTAACACTAATCCTTAAACTAAATGAAACCCTAACAATACACCTACCCCTAACCCTAGACCTAATTTGAGTTTTAAGCCGAACCCTAAAACTAACTCTGACCCTGACTCTGAGAGTAATATTAACCCTAGCTCTAAACATCAACCTGACCTTAAACCTAAGCTGAACTTTCAACCTAGCTCTAACCTTAACCCTAAAATTAGCCCTAAATCTAACTGTAGTACTTACATTAGCCATAACCCTAACCATAGCACTAATTTAACCTGAAACCTAGCCATTATCTGAGCCCTATACTGAGCTTTAAACCTAACCCAAGCCCTAATCACAACCCAAGCACTAATCATAACCACAATTCTAGCCCCAACCCTAGTTTAACAGTATCCATTATCATAAACATAACACTAACCCTAAGTATAAACCTAATGCTAACTCTAAGTCTAAACCTAATGCTATCTCTAATCCTCTTTCTATCCATAAACCTAAACCTATCCTGGGCCCTAATACTAACGCTATCGTTGCTCTAACCCTAAACCTAACGCTATTTCAATCCCTAAATTTAGATCTTAACCTATGCCAAACCTTAACCCAGACCTTGTCCATAAAAATACCCTTAGCCTTAAGCCTGACCCTACCTCTAAACCTAACCCTTACACTAGATGTAGCCATAATATTAAAAATAAAATTATCTTTAAGCATAATTCTAGACCTGAAATTAGCTGTACCCCAAGTCCTAGTCCTAACCCTAAAACAAACCCTAGCTCTTACCCCTAAACATAACCCTAAATCATAACCCTAACCCTACACCTGGGCCTAACCCTAACACTAACCCTAGCCCTAATCTTAGCCCTAGTTTAGCCGTATCCCTAACCCTAATCCTAACCTAGCCCTAAGACTAAGTCTAACTCTCACCCTTGCCAAAAAATCTAGTTCTAAACCTATCCCTTACTGGAACCCTAATCCTAGCTCTAACCCTAGGCCTAACCCTAGACCTTTTCTTAGCCCTATCCCTTACCCTAGATGTAACTTTAAATCTAAATCTAACCCTAACCATAAGCCTAAACCTAAACCTAACACTAGCCCTAACTCTAACCCCAATGCTAATCCTAAAACCAGTCCAAACTCTAGCCCTAGCCCTAATCCAAAAAAAGCCAGCCATAGCCCTAACCCTGACCCATAACCTAAACCAAAACTTAACCCTACACCTAGCCTTAACCATAGCCCTAATCTGAGTTTTAAGCCAAAAACTAAAACTATCCCTGACCCTGACCTAACCCTAAACCTAGACCTAAACATCACTCTAACCCTAACCCTAAATTTAACACTTGACTTAGTCCTAACCCTAACCTTAAAACAAGCCTTAATCATAATCCTAGTACTTATATTATACGTAACCCTAACCCTAGCCTTAATTTAACCCAAAAACCTAGCCAGAATCTCTGCCCTCACCGTAGCTTTAAGCCTAACCCTAACCCTAACCACAACACTAGCACTAATTGTAACCATAACCCTAGCCATAACCTTAGCTCTAACCCTATCCATTACCCTAACCATCACCCTAACCCTAATGCTAACCCTAGGCTTAAACCTAAACCTGTCCCTATTCAGAACTCTATTCATTACCCTAAACCTAACATGAAGCCTAAACCTAACCCCATCATTACATTAATTTTAACCCTAATGCTAATTCAAGCCATAACTTAAAACCTTCATATATCCCAAACACTAACAGTGACCCTGACCCTAATAATACCCTTAGCTCTAAACCTGACCCTAACCTTAAACCTACCATTACACTAGATGTAGCCATAAACCTAACGCTAAAACTATCTTTAAGCATAATGCTGGACTTGAAATTAGCCCTAGCCATAACCCAAACCATAACCCAAGTTTAACCCTAATTCTAACCCTTGCCCTAGCCCTAAACCTAGATATAATCCCATCCCTTACCCTAAACCTAACCATAACCCTAAACCTAAAACTAACCCATCTCCCTAACCCTAGGCCTAACAATAACACTAAGCCTAGAACTAATCCTAGCCCTATTTTAGTCCTATCAAAACCCTAGCTTTAGTCCTAAGACTAACTCTTATCCTAGCCCTATGGCTAGTTCTATCCTTAGTCCTAGCCCTAATCCTAACTCTAAATATAAACATAACTCTAATTTTTACTGCAAACATAAGCCTAAACCAACCTCTAACATAGTCCTAACAATAATTTGAACTACGCCTAGCCCTAGTCATAAAACAAAACCAAGCCATAGCCCTAACACTAACCCTTGTTCTAAACCAAACTCTAACCCTACAATTAGCCCTAACCCTAACTCTAAATCTAACCCTGAACCTGATGCTGACCCTAATACTAATCCTAGCTCTAAACATTACCCTAACCTTAAATTCAGCCTAGCACTAGACCTAGCCTTAACCCTAACCATAAAACTAGCCCTAATCATAACGCTAGTTCCTACATTAGTCGTTATTCTAACCCTACCCCTAACCCTAACACAAATCCTACAAGTAATTTAAGCCCTAACCCTAGATTTACCCCAAATCTTAATCTTCACACTAGCTATTACACTAACGCTAGCCCTTATACTTTCCCTTACCCAAAGCCAAATCCTAACCAAAATGCAAACCCTAGTACTAACCCTAATCCTTAGCCAAACTTATATACCAAGCACATTACTAGTCCTAACCCTGGCCATCATTCTTGCTCCAACTTTAACCCTGATCCTTATTCTGACCCTAACACTAACCCTGGGTCTAAACCTGACCCTATCCCTAAACCAAACCCTAACACTAGCGCTACATGTAACAAGATATATATATATATATATACCTAAAACTACCCCAAGACCTAAAGCTAATCCCAAAAATACTATAACTCTAGCCCTAGACCTAAACAAAAACCTAGCTATAGCCCTCACAGTAACCCTTAACCTAAACCAAACAGTAACCCTACTCCTAGACCTAAACCTAGTCCTAATTTGGGTTATAACCCTAACCCTAACCCTATCTTGAACACTGACCCTTACCCTAACACTAAATCTAGCTTGAAACCTGAACCTAACCCAAAACCTAGGCCTAACACTAGACATAGCCATAACTCTAACCCTAAAACTATCTCTAAACATAACCCTAGCTCTTATTTTACCCAGAGTTCTAACCCTAGCCCTAAACCTAACATAAAACCTAGTCCTAATCTTAGGCCTAAACTTAGTCCTAAGTATAAACCTAACCCTAATCATAGCCTTAACACTAACCCTGACCCTAACCCATGCCTCTAATCCTAACTTTAATCCTTGCCCAAACTTTAGCTCTAACCCTATCCATTACCCTAACACTAACCCTAAATATAACCCTATCCCTAACACTAAACCTAACCTTAAACATAAATGTAACCCTAGACCTAACCCGAAACCTAATCTTTACAATAGCCCTAAACTCAGCTGAAACATTAAGCCTTACATAAAACTAATACTAACACTAGCCCTAACCCATACCCTAACCCTATATCTAATATTATCCATTACTATAAAATTAACCCTAACCCTAATTAAAACCCTACCCCATAACCTAACCCTAAACCAAACCATAACCTTAAACATAACCCTAAACCTAAACTTAAACCTAAACCTCGCCTTTGCTCTAATATTAGCTCAAGCACTAATCTTTACTCTAACCTAACCATAACCCTAGCCGTAAACCTAACACTTTCCCTAACCTTAATACTTACCCTAAACCAAAACCTATCCCTATCCCTAAACTTAACCCTAATCCTAGACTTAATCCAAACCATACTCAATCCCTAACCTAAGCTCTAAACCTATCCACTACACTAAACATAACCCTAATGCTAATGCTATTCCTAACCCTATCAATAAACCTAACCCATTCTTTACCCTAAAGCTTAACTGAAACCTAAACCTAACCATATCCATTACCCTAACCCTAAACCTAAACCGACCACTAACTCAAGCCTTAACCATAAAGTTTAACCTTAACCAAATGCCAACCATGACTCTAACCCTAATAAAACCCCTAGCTCTAAACCTGAGCCTTACATTAAAATTAACTCACTAGAACTAGGCATAAACTAATCCTAAAACTATCCCTAACCATAACCCTAGACCTGACATTAGTCCTAGTCCTAGTGCTAGCCCTAAACCTAACAAAAACCCTAGCCATTCTTCTAGCCCTAAACCTACCTTAAACCTACCCTGAACACTAACCCTAACCCTAATCCTAATTCTAAACCTCATCCTAGACCTAAAGCTAGCTATAACACCACACATTCCCCTAAACTTAAACTTGACCCGAATGCTAACCCTAAACCTAGCCCTATCCCTAGGCCTAACCCTAACACTAACCCTAGCCCTAATCCTAGCCCTAATTTAGCTGTAACCCTAACCCTAACCTAAGCCTGGTCCTAAGTCTAAATCTAAATCTCTTCCTAGCCGTATCTCTAGTTCTAACCCTATCACTTCCGGTTATCCTAAACTAGCCCTAATCCTAGTCCTAGATCTAACCCTAAATCTAAATCTAACACTAACCCTAATCCTAAACCTCATCCTAACACTAGCCCTAACTCTAACACTAATCCAAAATCTAGACCTAACACTAGCCTTAGCCCTAAAACAAAACCGAGCCATAGCCCAAACCCTAAACCTTAACTTAAACAAAACCCTAACCCTACACCTAGCTCTAACTTTAGCCCTAACCTTAAAACTAACCTTTACCTTGACTCTGACCCTAACACTAAACCTAGCCCTATACATCGCCCTCACCCTAAACCTATGTTTTGCATGCTTCAGCACAGGGCTACATTCACAAGGAAGAAATCAGAGAGTGCCCACAGAGAACAGATTGAGTGTGTGAAGTTTCAAGCAGCTAACACCAACCCTGTTTGTTATCTAGCTCCATTTACAATTACACATATAAATCAAGATGAAGTGAAACCTTAAATCACAAACTGTTCTGACAGTGAAACATGAACCGAGAAGGCCCAAACATGGGGAATATAGTAAGGTTAGGTAAAAGATGAATCCTCTTTGATAACAAAGAAATTTGAACAAAACTAACTCTAACCCCAACACTAATTCTAACCCTAGCCCTAAACCTAACCTAACTCTAACCCTAACCTGTTTAGAGAACCATTGATCATAGAATAACCAAACTTGGGGTGACTAGTAGGGAAAGGTAACAGATGAATCCTGCCCAGTATAAAAATAATATGAAAAAATAATTGGGGGAGGTGTTTCAGTACATGCCTATTTCCCCTGTATTTTTCCTAAAGTGCTCTTGTATAATGTTATTTTCATTTCCATGGCTTTGGAAAACTTTCACTAGGAAGAAACCAGAGAGTGCCCACAGAGAACTGATTGAGTGTTTGAAGTTTCAAGCAGCTAGCACAAACACTGTTTGATTTCTAGCTCCATTTCCATTTATCTGTAAAGGTTCAAATGAAGGAAAACCTTAAAACTCAAACTGTTCCTGACAGTGACCCTTGAACCAAGAAGGCCAAAACAGGTGAACATAGTAAGGCTAGGTAAAAAATGACTCCTGCACAATATCAAAGAAATTTGAACAAAACTAACTCTAAACCTAACACTCGCTCTAACACTAGCCCTAACCCTAACCCTAAAACTAACCCTAACCTGATTAGAGAATCTTTGATCATACAAGTTCCAAACTTGTGGAGACTAGTGGGGCAAGCTAACAGATGAATCCTGTGAAGTATGAAACAAATCTGATCAAATGACTTGGGGACAAAGTTAAGTACATGCATATTTTCCTCTTGTCTCCTGAAATGCTCTCAGATAAAGTTTTTTTTTTTTTTTTCATGCTTTGGATATTTTCAAAAGGAAGGAATCAGAGAGTACCGACAGGGAATTGATTGAGTATGTGAAGTGTCAAGCAGCTAGCACCAACACTTTTTGATTGCGAGCTCCATTTCCATTTACCCATAGAGATCAAAATGAAGT
Organism: Marmota flaviventris; assembly: GCF_047511675.1. Lineage (NCBI taxonomy): Eukaryota > Metazoa > Chordata > Mammalia > Rodentia > Sciuridae > Marmota > Marmota flaviventris. Next base: position 30,484 of record NW_027288428.1, on the reverse strand, counting down.
GAACCCTTAAAATATATAGTGTTCCTGCCAGTGAACACTTGAACTGAGAAGGTCCAAAACTGGAGAACTTAACAGGGGTAAGGAAAAGATGAATACTGCCCAGTATCAAATAAATTTGAACAAATCTAACTGTAACTCTAATGCTAGATTTGACTCTACTACCAACCCTAATGCTAAGCTGTTTAGAGAACTTATGATCATAGAAGTCCCAAAATTGGAAACCCTAGTGGTTCAAGCTAGTAGATGAATCCTGCAGAGTATCAAAGAAATATGACCAAGTAATTGGGGAAGGTATTTCAATATATTTATATTTCCTTCTTTCTCCTAATGTGCTCTTGGATAAATTTGCTTTTCATGTTTCATCTTAGAGCTATATTCACAAGGAACAAACCAGAGAGTGCCGACAGAGAATTGATTGAGTGTGTGAAGTTTGAAGCAGCTAGCACCAACCCTGTTTGATTTGTAGCTCCAATTCCATTTAGGTCAAAATGAAGTGAAACCTTAAAATAGAAACTGTTCCTGAAAGTGAACCATTGAATCTTGAAGGCCCAAACTTGGGGAGCCTACTAAGGCTAGGTCAAGGATGAATCCGGTACATTATCAAAGTAATCTGACCAAAAAAATTAGAAGATCTTTCAGTACATGTGTATTCTGCTTGCTCTTCAATCACTCAGAGATAAAGCTGTTTCTTTCTACTTCAGATTAGGGCTGATTCTACAGGAAACACCAGACAATCCTCACTGAGAACTGATTAAGTGTGTGATGATTCAAGCAGCTAGCCCAATCCGTGATTGATTTACAGCTTCATTTCCATTCACATCTACAGGGCAAAAAAGAAGACAAACATGAAAATTGAAACTACTCCTGAAAAAAAACCCTTTATGTAGGAGGCCCAAACATTTGGAGTATAGTCAAAATAGGAAAAAGTTGAATCCTGCAGAGTATCATAGAAATTTGAAAACAAAACTGACTCTAACCCTAACACTAGGTCTAATCCTAGTCCTAACACTAACCCTAACACTAACCTTAACCTGTTTAGTGTCCCTTTAATCCTAGAAGTCCCACACTTGTGGAGCCAAATGGGGTAGGTAACAGATGAAGTTTTCACATTGTCAAAGAAATCTGACCAAATAATTGGAGGAGGTAGTTCAGCACATGCATATTTCCATTTTCTACTAATGTGCTCTCACATAAAGTTGCTTTACATGCTTCCACTTGGGGCTACTTTCACAAAGAATAAACCAGAGAATACCCATAGAGAACTGATTGAGTGTGCCCACTGAGAACTGATTAGTGAAGTTTCAAGCACCTACTACCAACCCTCTTTGATTTCCAGCTCAATTTTCATTCACATCAATAAGCCATAATGTAGGAATATCTTAAAATACAAACTGTTACTGACAACGAACCATTGAACAAAGTAGGCCCAAACATGTGGAGCATAGTAAGACTAAGTAAAAGATGAATCTTGCCCAATATCATAGAAATTTGAAGAAAACTAGGGCCACGCTGGAGCTCTCTGTGCAGATGAAAGGCTGGGCTGTATGGTTGCTCTCACTTCAGTCTGAAGCCCGAAGTCTTGGACGTGCATGAGCACTCTGCACAAATGGAAGTCTTGGCTGTGCATGTGCTCTCAGCTCAGATGGAAGTCTCAGCCGCCTCTGAGCTCTTGGTGCAGAGGGAAGTCTTGGATGCGGGTTCGCTCTTGGCTCAAACAGAAGTCTTGGCCATGGAGGCGCTCTCAGTGCAGAGGATAGGTGGCACAGAACACAGAGGCTTTGCTTGTGGGTCACCAGGACAAGCTCTGGACACGGCCAAAAGTCACCCCAGAACCACCCACCTCACCAAACACCCTACACAGGTAACAGATGGAATCCATCTTGGAAAACCTTAATCACCATCTATCAGTTTCCATGGCTACCAGCTCGGTTCTGCAGCTGCTCAGGTACCCGGTTTCCAACTCCCCTACCTCCAGCTGTGATAACTCAAGATTTTTCTCACAAGCTTTTTTTTTGGGGGGTGGCATAGCTATCAATGCAGAACAGCAACTGTACAGGTACCTTGTTTCCAACTCAGACTAAGAGTAGGGAGACTCCAGGTAGAAGCTCAAGCCCTCTCAAACTGGATACCTCCACCACCCTTAGAACAGAGACTCAAGCTAGGAATAGACAACTCCAACTACTGAAAGAAAACAGAGTTCTGAGAATTTTTTCTATTCTTGCTCTTCTCATCTATTCTCCTCTATCCTTCCCACTCTGGCCCTCACAATCTCAATATTCATGAAACTAAGAACTTTGCATGAAATTGGACTTTAAGAACTGAATCATCAGAATTGTTTAATATGGAGGAATTGCATAGGCCCACCTCACCACCCCTTTATTTTATATTATTCACATTCTCTCTCTTTCTTTCTTGTTTTTTTTTTCCTCCCTCTATCCCACTTGCAACCTCCAAACTTTTACTATTTATACATAGGGTAATTTTATGAATACAGATAAAGAATTTGAATTTATACATTCTTCAATAAATTTCCCTACCTATTCATTACAGTTCTCCTCCAATTTGCTAAGATACATTAATCTCATACCCTCACTTCTTTCCTCCTTAATATATCATCCTACCCATGACTCACAGTTCTCTATACACCACCAAAAATGGTATGCCTTTTATGAAACTAATGACTGTATTCTAAATAATAATCTGTAGACATAGAATATAAATATAAATGTATTTATAATGGTTAGGCTTAGGCTTTGGGTTAGGGTTAGATTTAGAGTTAGGATTTGATCTAATGTTAGGGCTAGGACTAAGGATAGGGCAAGGGTTAGGACTAGGTTTAGGGTTAGGGTTAGGGTTATGGTAAGGGATATGGTTAGAACTAGTGATAGGCTAGTGTGAGAGTTAGAGTTATTCGTAGGGCTAGGGCTAGGGTTATGTTTAGGGATAGGGCTAAATTAAGACTAGGGTTACTGTTAGGTTTAGACCTCAGGTTAGGGTTAAAGATAGGGTTACATGTAGGGTAAGGGAGTGGGTTATAGCTAAGTTTTGGGCTAGGGCGAGGGTTAGTATTAGGGTTAATCTAGGGTTAGGGTTAGGGCTAGGATTAAGGCTAGGCTACGGCCTAGAATGAAGGCTAGGGTTTGTGTTAGGTTTAGGGCTAGTATTAAGGCTAGGGCAAATGCGAGGTCTAGTGTTACAATTAGGGATAGATTTAGTGTTAGGTTTATGGCTTGGTCCAGTGTAAGGATTAGGTTTAGGGTAAGGGTTAGGGTTAGAGTTAGGGTTATTATTAAATTAAGGTTCAATTTTAGGTTTTGGTTTATGTTAGAGGTAAGGTTTAGGGCTTGAATTAGCATTAGGTTTATGGTTAGGGTTAATGACAGAGTTAGGTTTAGGGTTTAGATGTGGTTTAGTGTAATGGACATAGTTAAGGTTAGGCCAAATGTTTAGCATACGAGTTACGGTTATCATTAGGTTAATTGATAGGTTTAAACCTAAGATTAAGGCTAGGAATATGTATAGGATTAGGGCTTTTGTTTAGGTTTTGGTTAGGTTTAAGTTTAGGGTTAAAGCTAGATTTAGGACTCGGATTAAGGCTAGGTTTTGGCTTAGGTTAGGGCTAGGGTTAAGGCTATGGGTAATGTATGAAGTAGGGTTAGGATTAGCGCAAGTTATAGGGTTAGGGTTAGGGCTGGGTCTAGTGTTAGACTAAGGTTTATGGTTATGACAATATTTAGAGCTAGATTTAGTGTTAGTGTCAGAGTCAGTGTATATTACATTTCAGGTTAGATTTAGGACTGGAATAAGAGGTAGGTGTAGGGCTAGGTGTAAGGTAAGGATTTGGTTTAGGTTAAGGGTTAGGATTAGGGCTATGACTAGGTTTTGTTTTAGGGCTAGCGGTAGGGTTAGGGCTGGTTTTAGGATTAGTGTTAGGGTTTGGGCTAGTGTTAGTGTGAAATTTAGGCTTAGGTTTAGGTTTAGATTTAGAGTTAGGTTTAGATCTAGGTTTTGAGCTAGGGTTAGGGCTAAGTTTAGGGTGATGGTAAGGGATTGGTTTAGAACTCGGTATAAGGCTAGGGGGAGATTTAGAGTTAGTCTTAGGGCAAGGGTTAGTGTTAGGGTTAGGCCTAGGGTTAGGGCTAGGGTTAATGTTAGGTTTAGGGTAAGGGTTGGGATTACAGCTAGTTTTATGGCTAGGGTGAGGGTTATAATTAGGGTAGGTGTTAGGTTTATGATTAAGGTGAAATTTATGTCTAGGATGTGGGCTAAGGTTTGTGTTAGGGTTAGGAGTAGGATTAGAGTTAGGGCAAAAGTCAGGCCTAGGGTTACAGTTAGGGATAGTTTAGGGTTAGGTTTGTAGTGATGTCTATTTTAAGGGTTAGGTTTATGGTTAGGGTCAAGTTTAGAGCTAGGGGTATTAATAGGGTTAGGGTCAGGTTTAAGTTTTTTGTTAGGTTAAGGTTTAGGTTTAATGCTTGAATTAGCAATATTGTCAAGGATAAGGTAATGATAGTTTTAGGTTTAGGGTTCAGGTTAAGTGTAGGGTAATTTATAGGATTAAGGTTAGTTATAGGATTAGGGTTTGGCCTAGGGTTAGCATAAGGTTTAAGGTTATCATTAGATTAATGGATAGGTTAGAGCTAGGGTTAGGGCTAGCGTAATGGTAAGGATTAGGTCTAGGCTTAGGCTTAGGCTTAGGGTTAGGGCTATGGTTAGGATTAGGATTAGCTTTAGGGTTAAAGCTAGGGTAGACCTTGGATTAGGGCTAGGTTTTGCAATAGGTTAGGGCTATAGCTAATGTAAGAACTTGTTATGATTCAGGCTAATTTCAGGGTTAATGTTAAGGCTAGGTATACTTTTAGGGTTAGGTTTAGTGTTGGGGTGGTGTTCAGAGCTAGGGTTACTGTTAGTGTCAAGTTCAGTGTTCAAATTAGTATTATGGTTAGACTTAAAGCCAGAATTAGGTCTAGGGTAAGAGTTAGTGTTTGGCTTAGGCTAAGCGTTATTGTTAGGGCTATTTCTAGGTTTTTCATTAGGTCTAGGGTTCGAGTTTTGGCTAGATTTAGGATTAGGTTTAGGTCTAGGGCTAGTGTTAGGGTTAGGTTTGGGTATAAGGTTACCGGAAGGGCTACTGTTAGGGTTCAGTTTAAGGTTAGGTTCAGGTTTAGACCTATGATTAGTTTTCAGGTCAGAATAAGGGTCAGGTTTAGGGTTAGGATTTGGGATATGGTTAGAACTAGAATGAGTGCTAGTGTTAGGACTAGTAATAGGTTTAGGGTTTGTATTAGGTTAAGGATTAGTGTTAGCATTAGGGTTAGGGTTTGGCTTAGGTTTAGAGATAGGGTTAGAGATAGGGTTAGGCTTGGAATAGGTCAAGGTTTAGGTTAAAGCTAAGTTTAGGTCTCGGATTAGGTCTAGTTTTGTGTTAGGTTTAGGGCTAGGCAAAGGCTAATGTAAGAACTAGGGTTGCAGTTAGGGTGAATTAGGTTTAGGGCTAGTTTTAGTGTTAGAATTAGGGGTTAAACCTCTAGTGTTAGGATTAGGTTTAAGGTTAGGGTGATATTTAGAGCGAGTGTTAGTGTTAGGTTAATAGTCAGGGTCAGAGTTAGTTTTAGAGTTAGGGTTAGGACGCCAAATAAGCCTAGGGTTACTGTAAGGGTTTGATTTAAGGGCAGGGTAAAGGGAAATTGCATGGAAATGAAAGGAGACGCTCATTGATATACAAAATTACATAGAAGAGAATTTGAGGAGGAAGGGAAAAAAACAAGAGAAATAATTAAATTACAACAGATGAGGTAGAGAGAGAAGATGAGAGGGGCAGGGAGTGGGGATAGTAGAGGATAGGAAAGGTAGCAGAATACAACAGTTACTAATAAGGCATTATGTTAAAATGTGGATGTGTAATTGATGTGATTCTGCAATCTGTATTTGGGGTAAAAATGGGAGTTCATAACCTACTTGAATCGAATGTATGAAATATGATATGTCAAGAGTTTTGTAATGCTTTGAATAACCAATAAAAAAAAAGGAAAAAAAAAGGTAAAGGTTAGGACTCGAATTAGGGCTAGAGTTAGCTCTACGTGTAGTATTAGGATTTGGTTTAAGTTAAGGGTTAGTGTTAGGGCTATTACTCGGTTTTGTTTTAGTGTTAGGGTTAGGGTTAGGGCTAGTTTCATGATTAGTGTTAGGGTTAGTGCTAGTATTAATATTAGGCTTAGGCTTAGGGTTAGTGTTGGAGTTGGAGTAGAGTTAGATCTAGGGTTAGGACTAGAAATAAGGATTAGGCAAGTGTTATGGCTATATTTATGGCTATGTTTAGGCCTAGGGTTAGGGTTAAGTTAAGGGATATGGTTAGAACTAGGGATAGGGAGAGTGTGAGAGTTAAGAGTTAGTCTTAGGGCTATGGTCAGTGTTACAATTAGGGATAGGGTTACATTAGGGCTAGGATTAGGGCTAGGGTTAGTGTTCAGCTTAGGTCTAGTGTTAGGGTTAGGGTTAAGATTAAGTTTAGGGTAAGGGATGGTGTTATAGCTAGGTATAGTGGGATGGTGAGGGTTAGAATTAGGTTAGGTATATGGTTAAGTTTAGGGATATGATTAGGGCTAGGTTTAGGGCTAGGAGGATGGCTAGGGTTTGTTTTAGGTTTAGGGTAGGATTAAGGCTAAGGTTAATATCAGGTCTTGGTTTATGGTTAAAGATAGTTGTAGTGTCAGGTTTATGGCTACATGCAATGTAAGGGTTAGTTTTAGGGTTAAAGTCAGGTTTAGAACTAGGACTATTTTTACAGTCAGGGACTGGGTTAGGTTTGGGGATAGGTTAAGTTTTAAATTAGGGCTCAAATTAGCATTAGGGTTAGTGTTAGGTTAATGATAGGGTGAGGTTTAGAGTCTAGGTTTGGGTTAAGGTAATAGAATGGGTTAGGATTAGGGACAGGGTTAGGTTTAGGACTATGTTTAGAATTAGAGTTAGGGTTATGTTTATGGCAATGGATACGGTTAGAGCTAGGGTTAGGGCTAGGTTTATATTTATGATTAAGCCTAGCATTAGTGTTAGGATTAGGGTTAAAACTTGAGTTATGGCTCGGATTAGGGCTATCTTTTTGTGTTAATTTACTGCTAGAGTTAGGGTTATGGCTAATGTAAGTACCAGGGTTATGTATAGGGCTAAATTTAGGGTTAGGGTTAGGGCTATGTATAGTGTTAAGTTTAGGTTTAGGATTAGGGTTATGTTTAGAGCTAGGGTTAGTGTTATGGTCAGAGTGAGGGACAGGATTAGTTTTTGTGTTCAGATTAAAACTCAAATTAGGGTTAGGTTTAGGGTTAGATTTTGGTTTAGGTTAAGGTTTAGGGTTAGGGCTATGGTTCAGTTTTCTTTTAGGGCTAGGGTAGTGTTAGGGCTAGTTTTAGGATTAGCATTAGAGTTAGGGTTAGATTTAGGTTTTTGGATAGGGTTAAATTAGGGCTAGGATTAGTGCTAGGGTTAGTTTTTAGCTAAGTCCTAGCAATAGGGATAGGGTTAGGTTTAAATTTAGGATAAAGAATGGTGTTATAGCTAGGTTTAGACGTAGGGTGAGGTTTAAAGTTAGGGTTAGGGCTAGGGTTGGAGTTAGGGTTATGATTAAGGCTAGGTTTAGGGCTAGGATGAGGGACAGTGTTCAATTTAGATTCAGGGCAATGATTAGTACTAGGGCTAATATCAGGTCTAGGGTTATGGTTAAAAATACGTCTAGGTTTAAGCTTATGGCTACATCTAGTGTAAGAGGTTTATGGTAAGGGTCAAGTTTAGAGCTCGGGGAATTATTAGGATTAGGATTTGGCTTAGGTAAGGATTTAGGTTTACGGCTCAAATTAGCATTAGTGTTAGGGTTAGAGTATATTTAGGGTTTGTTTTAAGGTTCAGGTTTGGTTTAGGGTAATTGATACTGTTAGTGTTAGAGATAGGGCTAAGGTTAGGCTTAGGGTTAGCATTAGTGTAAGGGTTATGTTTAGAGTAATCGGTAGTGTTAGAACTAGAGTTATGGTTAGGAATATGCCTTTAGTTAGGGTTAGAGTTAGTGTTAGATCTAGGTTTAGGGTTAGGATTAGGGTTATGTTTAGCATAAAGTTTAGGTTTTGAACTAGGGTTAAGCTAGGTTTAGGGTTAAGTCTACGGATAGGATTATGGTAGGTTTAGGGTTAGGGTGGTGTTTTGAACTAGGATGAGTGTTAGGATATAAGTCAGGTACAGGGTTATTTTTAAGATTATGATTAGGACTTGAATTACGGATAGGGTTAGATCTAGGTGTAGTGCTAGGATTTGGTTTAAGTTAAGGTTAGTGTTAGGCCTGTTGCTCGGTTTTGTTTTAGTGCTATGATTAGGGTTAGGGCTAGTTTTATGATGAGCTTTAGGGTTAGATCTAGGGTTATGGTTAGGTTTAGGATTAAGGCTAGATTTAAAGCTAGGATTAGGGCTAGGTTTTGTGTTAGGTTTAGGGATACAATTAGGGCTAGGACTAATGTCAGGTCCATGTTTATATTTAGTGTTATTTTTAGGGTTAGGTGAATAGCAAGGTCAAATTAAAGTGTTATGTTTAGGGAAAGGGTCAGATTAAGAGCTGGGGTATTATTTGGGTCAGGGTCAGGCTTTGGGTTTGGGTTAGGTTAAGTTTTAGTGTTAAGGCTCAAATTAGCATTAAGTTTAGAATTAGGGTTAGGGTAATGGATAGTGTTAGGTTTAGGGTTAGGTTCGGTTTAAGGTAATAGATATGTTTAGGGTTTGTGAGAGGTTTAGGGTTAGGCCTAGAGTTAGCATTAGGGTTATAGTTATCGTTAGGGTAATTTATAGGTTTAGACCTAGGTTTAGGGCTAGGATAATGGTTAGGATTAGGGCTACAGTTAGTGTCAGGGTCAGGGTTAGGGCGAGGGTTACACTTAGGATGATGTTTAGGGTATGGTTTAGGGTTTGGCCTAGGATTTTTGCTATGGCTAAGATTAATTTATGGTTTGGCCTAGGGTTATGGTCATGGTTAATGTAACGGTTAGGGCTAGGGTTAACATTAGGGTTAGGGTAATAGGTTTAGATGTCAGTTTAAAGATAGTTTTAGTTTTAGGTTAGCATTAGGTTTAGGTTTAGGATTATGGTCAGACTTTGAGCTAGCTTAGGTTTAGGGTTAGGGGTAGGTTCACTGTTAGTTCTAGGGTTAGGTTTATGTTTAGGGTTAGGATAGGTTTAGCTTTAGGTCTAGTGTTATCATTAGGGTTCAATTTAGGGTTAGTGTAATGGGTAGGGTTCAAGCTATGGTTAGGGCTTGGGTTAAGGTTAGGATTAGGACTGGGGTTAGGTTTAGGGTTTGACCTTGTGTTAGTGTTGGGATTAGATTAAGTGTAAGGGTTAGTGATTGAGCTAGATTTAGGGCTAAGATGAGGGTTAGGTTTACAGTCTGGGCTAGGGTAGGTTTATGGTGTGGTTTAGGGCTAGGATTAGCATTATTTTTAGGGTTATTGTCAGTATAATGGATATAATTAGAGCTAGGTTTTGGGCTATGTTTACAGTTAGCATTAGGGCTAGAATTAGGGTGAGGTTTAGGGTTTGGGCTACTGTTATTTTATGGTAAGGTTTAATGTTTGAGCTAGGATTAGGGCTAGAACGAGGGTTAGGTTTAGGGTTAGGGCTAAGTTTAGGGTTAGGTTTAGGACTGTAATTAGTGCTGGGTTTTGTGTGAGATTTAGGGCTACTGTTAGTTTTATGGGTAATGAAAGAGTTAGAGTTATGGTTATGGCTATATTTAGAGTTCATCTAGTGTTAGGGTTAGTTTTTTTAGCATAGGATAAGGTTTAGAGCTAGGGCTTTTGTTAGGGTAAATGTCAGGGTTCAGGTTAGGATTAGGTTTAGGGTTAGGTCCAGAATGAGGACTAGGACTAGGGGCAGAGTTTGTGTTTGGTTTAAGGTCAGGGTTATTGTTATGGCTAATGCTAGGGTTATGGCTATATTTAGGATTAGGTTTAGGTCTAGGGCTAGTGTTATTGTTAGGTTTCGGTGTGGGGTTAATGGTAGGGCTAGTGTTAGTTTTTGGATAAGGGTTAGGGTCAGGTTTAAAACTAGGTTTAGTGTTAGGGTCAGAATAAGGGTCAGGATTAGTGTTAGGTTTGTGTTAAATTTAGAGCTAGAATGAGGGTTAGGATTAGGACTAGTAATAGAGTTAGGGTTTGGGGTAGGCATAGAATTAGGGTTAGGACTAGGGTAGCAATAGGGTGAGGGTTTGACTAAGTGTAAGAAATAGAGTTAGAACCAAGATTAGGACTAGGGATAGGGTTCAGGTTAGGGCCAGGGTTAGGATTAGGGTTAAAACTAGGGTTAGGCTTTGGATTAGGGCTAGGTTTTGTGTTAGGTTTAGGTCTATGGCTAATTTAAGAACTGGCATTACAATTAGGGCTAGTTTTAGGGTTAGGTTTAGGGCAAGGTCTAATGTTAGTATTAGGTTTAGGGATAGGGTGATTTGTAGAGTTAGGGTTAGTGTTAAGGTCAGAGTCAGGGTTAGTATTAGTTCTAGGGTTAGGGTTAGGACTCGAATTAGGGATAGGGTTAGGGCGAGCTGTAGGATTAGGTTTTGATTTAGGGTTAGGGTTAGGGTCAGTGAAATGGCTCGGTTTACCTTGAGAGTTAGGCTTGGGTTGGGGCTAGTTTTCAAATTGGCGTTATGGTTAGATCTAGTGTTAGGGTGTGGTTTAGGCTTAGGTTTATGGTTAGATTTAGAGTTAGGGTTAGATCTAAGTTTAGGGCTACAGCGAAGGTTAGAGCTAGGGTTAGGGCTAGGATTTGAGTTATTATAAGGGATAGAGTTAGAACGAGTGATAGGGCTAGGACGAGAGTTAGACTTAGTGTAAGAATTATATTTAGGATTAGATTTAGGGCTTAATTGGAGCTAGAGTTAGAGGTAGGGTTAGTATTAAGGCTGAGCCTAGGTTTATGGCTAGGGTTATGGTTATGGTTATGGTTAGGTATGATGTTATAGCTAGCTTTAGAACTAGGGCAAGGGTTAAAATTAGTTTTTGGTCTATGGTTAGGGTTAGGTTTATTATTAAGGCTAAGATTAGGGCTAGGATTAGGGCTAGAGTTTGTTTTAGGGTTAGGGAGTCATTAGGGCTATGGCTAATTTTAGGTCTAGGGTTATGGTTAGAGATAGTTTTAGGGTTAAGATCATTAGGGTTAGGATTAGGTTAATGGATATGATTAGGTTTAGTGTTCAGGTTAGGTTTAGGGTAATGTTATAAGTTTAGGGTTAGGCATAGTTTGAGGGTTATCCTAGGGTTAGCACTAGGATTAGGATTAGGATAAGGGCAATGGATAGGGTTATAGCTGGGGTTAGGGCTAGGTTTATAATTAGGATTAAGGCTAGGTTTAGGGTTAGGTTTTGGGTTATGTCAGAGGTTAGGGTTAGGGTAAGGGTTAGGGCTAGAATTAGGGTTATATTTAGGGTTAAAGGTAGTGTTACAGCTCCAATTACAGATAGGTTTTGGGTTAGGTTAGGGTAAGGTTTAGGGCTACAGCCAATGTAAGAACTAGGGTTATGATTAGAACTAGTTTTAGGGTTAGGGTTATGGCTAGGTCTAGGGTTAGGTTTAAGTTTAAGTTTTGAGTGATGTTTAGAGCTAGGGTTAGTGTTACGGTCAGAGTCAGGGTCAGGGTTTGTTTTAGCGTTAGGGATAGGGCTCAAATTAGAGCTAGGTTTAGGGCTAGGTGTAGGCTTAGGGTTTGGTTTATGTTAACGGTTAAGGTTAGGGCATGGCTGGGTTTTTTTTTTTTTTTTTTTTTTGGGCTAGGGCTAGGTTAGGGCTAGTTTTAGCACTAGCATTAGTGTTATGGCCTGTGTTAGTGAGAGGTTTAGCTTAAGGTTATGGTTAGATTTAGAGTTTGGTTTGATATATGATTAGGCTAGAGCTATGTTTAGGGCTAATGTAAAGACAAGTGATAGAATTATGGTAAGGGATAGGGTTAGATCTAGAAACAGTGCTAGGGCGAGAGTTAGAGGTAGTCTTAGGGCTATGGTTAGGTTAGGTTTAGGGATAAATTAGGGCTAGGATTATGTCTAGTGTTTGTATTAGGGTTAGGCCTAGTTTAGGCTTAGGTTTAGGTTTAGGGATAGGGTTGGAATTAGGGGAAGGGATGGGGTTAAAGCTAGTTTTAGGGCTAGATCAAAGGTTAGAATTTCGGTTAGGTCTAGGGTTATGGTTTGATTTATTAATAAGTCTAGGTTTAGGGCTAGGATGAGGATTAGGGTTTGTTTTAGGGTTATGGAAAGAATTAGGGCTAGGGCTAGTGTCAGGTCTAGGCCTACATTAGGGATAGATTGAGGGTTAGATTTATGGCTAGTTCTAGTGTAAGGGATCTATTTAGGGTAAGGGTCAGGTTAGAGCTAGGGTTATTATTAGGGTTAGAATTAGGTGTTCAGGTTTGGTTTAGGTTAGGGTTTAGGTTTAGACTTGAATTAGCATTAGGATTTGGTTAGGGTAATGATTGGTTTGGGTTTAGGCTTCATGTTAGATGTAGGGTAATTGATAGGGTTAGAGTTAGCAAAAGGGTTTAGGGTTAGGACTAGGGTTAGCCTTAGGGTTATGGTTGTGCTTAGGGTAAGGGCTAGGGTTAGTGCTAAGGTTATGGTTATTGTTAGGGCTAGATTAGGGTTAGGCCTAGAGTTAGGGTTAGGCTTAGGTTTAGGGTATGGTTTAGAGTTTGAGCTATGGTTAGCACTAGGGCAAAGTTTAGGTTTATGGTTAGGTCTAGGTTATAGTTATGTTTAGGGTCAACATTCTTGTTAAGATTAGGGCTAGTGTTATCATTAGGTTTAGAGTATTGGATAGGGTTTGATGTCGTGTTAGGGTTAGAGTTAGTGTTAAGTTTAGGCTTAAGGTTAGGTTTAGGGTTTGGTTTAGTGTTAGGTTTAGGGTAACATTTAGGGTTTGAACAAGGGTTAGCTCTATGGAAAGGTTTAGGTTTATGGCTATGTCTAGGGTTAGTGTTAGTGTAGATTTAGTGTAATGTCTAGGGTTATCATAAGGGTTATGGTTAGATTTAGGTTAATGGGTAGGGTTAGAGCTAGGGTTAGGGATAGTGTTATCATTAAGTTTAGGGTTAGATTAGGGTAATATGTAGGCTTAGAACTAGGGTTAGGCATATGGTTAAGGTAAATATTAGGGCCAGGTTTTAGGTTAGGTTTAGGTTTAGTCAATGGGTTAGTATTAAGATTAGGTTATGTTTAAGTTTTAGGGATTGAGCTAGTGTTTGGACTAGGACGAGGATTAGGGTTAGAGTTATTGTGAGGGTTAGGGCTAGGGTTAGCATTAGAGTTAGGGTTAGGGTTAGGGTTAGGGTAATGGATAGAGTTAGAGGTAGGTTTTGGCCTACTGTGATGGCTAGCTTCAGGGTTAGTGATATGGCTAGCTCTAGTGTTAGGGTTATGTGTTTTGTTAGGATAAGGTTTAGCGCTAGGCTTTTTGTTAAGGTAAGGGTCAGTGTTCGGTTTAGGGTTAGGTTTATTGTTAGGGCCAGCATTAGGACTACGGTTTGGTCTAGGGGTAGGGTTAGTGTTTGGGTTAGGTTAAGGTTTATTCTTAGGTCTAGGACTAAGTTTTGGTTTAGGGCTAGGCCTAGAGTTATCACTAGATAATAGATTAAGTGTAGGTCAGAGTCCAGTGTTAGTGTAAGGTTTAGTTATAGGGATACACGTAGTGCCAATGTTAGGGGTCGGTTTAGGTTTAGGATCAGGTTTAGACCTATGGTTAGTGTTAGGGTCAGTATAAGGGTCAGGGTTAGTGTTAGGGTTTTGGATAGTGATAGAGCTAGATTGAAGCTTAGGATTAGGACTAGTAATAGAGTTAGGTTTTGTGTTTGGCTAAGAAATAAGTTTAGGACAAGGGTAGCTTTAGGTTTAGAGTTTGGCTTAGTGTATGGGATAGGGTTAGCGCTAGTGTTAGGGCTAGGGTTAGGGTTAGGGTTATGGCTAGGGTTAGATTTAGAATTAGGGTTACAGCTAGGGTTAGAGCTTGGATTAGGGCTAGGCTAGGTTTTGTGTTATCTTTAGGGCTACAGCTAATGTAAGAAGTAGGGTTTTAATTAGGGCCAGTTTTAGTTTAGTGTTATGTCTAGGTTTAGTCTTTGGTTAGGTTTAGGGTTTGCGTTATGTTTAGGGTAATGGATAGGTTAGGGTTAGCGAATGTGTTAGGTTTAGGCCAAGGGTTAGCATTAGGCTTAGGATTAGGGTTAGGGTTAGGGTAATTGATAGGGTTAGTGCTAGGGTTAGGGCTAGGTTTATGGTTAGTGTTAGTGTTCGGGTTAGTGTTAGGTTTGGGAGAGTGCAAGTATTAAATTTAGGGTTAGGTTTGGGGTAAGGGTTAGTTTTAGAGTTTAGGTTTAGAATTAGTGTTAAAGCTAGGGTTGGGGCTCACATTAGGGTAAGATTTTGGATAACATTAGGGTTAGTATTAGGGATACAGCTAATGTAAGAACTAGAATTATGATTAGGGCTAATTTTAGGGTTCCGGTTAGTGCTAAGTCTAGTTTTATGGTTTGCTTTAAGTTCACGGTGATTTTTGAGCTAGGCTTAGTGTTATGTTCAGATTCAGGGTCAGCTTTAGTTTTAGGGTTGGGGATAGGACTCGAATTATGGGTAGGCTTAGGGCTAGATGTAGGGTTAGGTTTTGGTTTAGTTTTAGGTTTAGGGTTAGTGCTATGGCTCCTTATGCTTTAGGGCTAAGGATAAATTTAAGGGTAGTTTTGCAATTAATCTTAGTGTTATTGCTAGTGATAGGGTGAGTTTAGGCTTAGGGGTACATTAAGAGTTATTATTAATTCTAGGGTTAGGGCAATGGCTAGTGTTAGGGCTAAGGTTAGTCTAGTGTTTGGTTTATGGTAAGGAATAAGGTTAGAACTAGGAATAGAGCTAGGGTGATAGTTAGAGTTAGTCTTATGGCTAGGGTTCGTGTTAAGTTTAGGCTAAATTAGGGCTAGGAATATGTCTAGGATTGGTGTTAGGGTTAGGCCTAGGGTTTGGGCTATGTTTAAAATTAGGTTTAGGGTTAGGTTTAGGGGAAGAGATGGGGTTATAGCTAGGTTATGGCTAGGGCAATGATTAGAATTATGTTTAGGACTAGGGTTAGTTTTGTGTTAGAATTATGGCTAGATTTGGGGTTAGAATGAGGGCTAGGTTTTGTGTTAGGTTAGGGCAAGTTTTAGGGATAGGGATAATGTCAAGTTTAGGGTTACGGCTAGGGATAGTTATAGTGTTAGGTTCATGGCTAGGTCTAATATTAGGTTTAGGGTAAGGCCCAGGATAAGAGTAAGGTGTATTTTTAGGGTCAGGGTCAGATTTTGGGTTCGTGTTAGGTTAGTTATTAGGTTTAGAGCTCAAATTAGCATTAGGGTAAGAATTAAGGTTAGGTTTATAGATAGTTTTGGGTTTAGGATTCAGGTTAAGATTAGGGTAATTCGTTGGGTTAGAGTTAGTGATAGGGTAAGGGTTAGGCCTAGGGTTAGCATTGGGTTAGGGTTATTATTAGTGTAATGAATAGCATTAGATCTAGGGGGAGGGCTAGGGTTTTGTATAGAATTATGGCTAGCGTTAGGGTTAGGGCTAGGCCTAGGGTTAGGGTTTGGGTTAGGTTTAGGGTACAGGTTAGGTTTTGAGCTAGGGATAGTTCTAGGGTGATGGTTAGGTTTAGGATTATGTCTAGGGTTAGATTTATGGTTAAGGATAAGATTAGTTTTAGGGTTAGGGCTAAGGTCATTTTTAGAGTGAGGTAAATGCATAGAGTTAGATGTTGGGTTAGGTTTAGGGGTAGTTTTATGTTTAGGGTTAGTGTTAAAGTTGAGGCTAAGATTATCATTTGAGTTATGGTAATTGATAGGGTTATATGTCAGGTTAGGGTAAGGGGTAGTTTTAGGTTTAGGGTTAGTGTTAGGGTTTGGGCTAGGGTTAGTGTTAGAGTAAGGGTTAGGGTTTTATCTAGGGTTAAGGCTATGATGAGGGTTAGGTTTAGGGTTAGGCCTAGGATTAGGTTTACAATTAGGATTATAGCTAGGGTTATCATTAGGGTTAAGGTTCGGTATAGGGTAATGGATAAATTTAGAGATAGTATTAGGGCTAGTGTTAACATTATGATTAGGGCTAGGATTATAATTAGGTTTAGGAATAGGCCTAGGATTATGTTTATGGTTCGGTTTGGGGTTTTATCTAGGGTTAGTTCTAAGGCGAGTGTTAGGGTTAGCATGAGGGTTAGGCTTACTGTAAGGCATAAGTTTAGGTTAGGTTTAAGGTTACGCTTTGGTCTAGATTTAGGCCTAGGATTAGTGCTAGGTTTTGTGCTAGGATCAGAGCTAGTTTTAGTGCTATGGTAATGTAAGGGATATGTTTATGCTTATGGCTAGGTCTAATGTTAGGTTTAGGTTTTGGTTAGGGTCAGTTTTATAGCTAGGGTTATTGTTAGTGTCAGGGTCTGTGTTTGGATTAGGGTTAGGGTTATGGCTAGAGCCAGAATTAGGATTTGTTAGTTCTGGAGCTAAGGTAGTGTTTGGCTTTGGTTAAGGGTTATCATTAGAGGTAGGTCTAGTTTTTTTTTTTTTTTTTTTTTTTTTTTTTTTTTTTTTTTTTTTTTTTTTTTTTTTTTTTAGGTCTTGTTTAAAGATACGGCTAGATTTAGGATTAGGTTTAATCTATGGCTAGAGTTAGGGTTAGGTTTAGATATAGGTTTATGGGTAGGGCTGGTGTTAGGGTTTGATTTAGGTTCAGGGTCAGAATAAGGGTCAGGTTTAGGATTAGAATTTGGGTTATGAGTATAACAAAAATGAGGTCTAGGGTTAGGATTTGAGTTAGACTAAGTTTTAGTTTTAGGACTAGGGTTAGCATTAGGGTTGGGGTTTGGTTAGGGTAAATTATAAGTTTAGAGCTAGGGTAGAGGTAGGGTTTGGGTTAGGGTTAGGGATAGTGTTAGGGTTAGGGTTAGGCTGAAAGCTAGGGTTAGGTATCAGATTTGGGCTAAGTTTGGGTAAGCATTAGGTTTAAGGTTACAGCTAATGTATACTCTATGTTTATGATTAGAACTAGTTGTAGAATTAGGGTTAGGACCAGGTCTAGTGTTAGGTTAAGTTTTAGGTTTAGGGTGATTTTAGAGGTAGTGGTAGTGTTAATGTCAGAGACAGGTTTAGGGGTAGTTTTAGGGTTAAGTTTAGGACTCAAATTAGGGCTAGGCTTAGGGCTAGATTTAAGGTTAGGGTTTGGTTTAGGTAAAAGTTTAGGGTTAGTGTTATGGCTCAGTTTTGTTTTAGGTCTAAGCCTATGGTTAGGGCTAGTTTTAGGATTACGTTAGGGTTAGGGCTCGTGTTAGGGTTAGGTTTAGTTGTAGAATTAGGGTTAGATATAGAGTTATGTTTAGATCTAGGATTAGGGTAAGGTGTAAGGTTAGGGCTAGGGTTATTCTAGGCTATGGCTAGGAATAAGATTATGGTAAGAGATATGGTTAGAATTAGGGTGAGGGCTAGGGAGAGAGTAATAGTTCAACTTAAAGCTAGGATTAGGGTTAGGTTTAGGATTAGGGCTAGAGTTAATGTTAGGGTTAATCCTAGGTTAAGGTTACAGCTAGGTTTAATGTTAAGGTTAAGGTTTGGGTTAGGTTTAGGGTAAGCAATGAGGTTATAACTAGGTTTAGGGCTAGGGAAATGGTTATAATTAGGGTTAGGGCTATGACTAAGGCTAAGTTTTAGGCTAGAATGAGAGCTAGTGTTCATGTTTGGGTTAGGCCTAGGATTAGGGCTCGGAATATAGTCAGGTCTAGTATTACATTAGACATAGGTTTCAGTTTATGTTTATGGTTAGGTAAAGTGTAAGGGTTAGATTTAGGGTAAGGGTCGAGTTTACAGCTATGTGTATTATTAGGGTCAGTATTTGGCTTAAAGTTTGGTTTAGGTTAAGGTTTAGGTTTAGCACTCGAATTAGCATTAGGTTTCCGATTATGGTTAGGGTAGTAGATAGAATTAGAGCTAGTGGATAGAATTAGAGCTAGGTTTAGGGCTAGGCTTATGGTTATTATTAGGGTTATTTCAGGGTAGTTGATATGATAAGAGCTATGGTTAGGGCTATGGTTAATATTAGGATTAGAGCTAGTTTAAGTTTGGGTTTGGGATACGGATAGTGGCATGTTAAGGGTTAAGATTAAACTTTGAGCTAGGTTTAGGTCTAAAGAGAAGATTAGGTTTAGGGTTAGGTCTAGGGTTAGGTTTAGGGTTACACTTAGGGCTATGTTCAGGCCTAAAATTAGGGCTAGTTTTTGTGTTAGTTTAGGCCTAGTGTTAGGGCCATGGGTAATGTAAGAGCTAGGGTTATGATTAGGGCTAGTTTGAGGGTTAGGATTATGGCTAGGTCTAGTGTTAGGATTAGGTTTTGGTTTAGGGTGATCTTTGGAGCTAGGATTATGTTAGGGTCAGTGCCAGTGTTCAGGTTAGAGTTAGTGTTAAGTTTAGTGCCAGAATTAGGACTAGGGTTAGGTCTAGGGATAGGGTTAGTGTTTGGGTTAAGTTAAGGGATATTGTTAGGGCTAGGGCTAGGATGTTGTTCAGGTCTAGGGCTAGAGATATGGCTAGATATAAGATTAGGTTTAAGTCTAGGGCTAGTGTTAGGTTTAGGTTTTAAGCATATGATTACCTGTAGGGCTAATGTTAGGGTTCGGTTTTGGGTTAGGGTCAGGTTTATACCTACCTTTAGTATTAGGGTCAGAATAAGTGTCAGGGTTAGGCTTTGGGTTTCAGTTAGAGTTAGAGCTGGAATGAAAGTTAGGGTTAGGCCTAGTAATAGGGTTAGGGTTTTGGTTAGGCTAAGAATTAGGGTTAGGCTAGGGTTAGCATTAGGTTTAGGGTTTAGCTTAAGGTAATGGATAGGGTGAAAGCCAGGGTTAGATCTAGGGTTAGGGTATAGAATAGGGCTAGTTTTAGGGTTATGGTTAAAACTAGGGTTAGCACTCGGCTTAAGGCCAGGTTTTGGGCTAGTTTGGGGCTAGTGTTAGGCCTACAACTAATGTATAAACCAGGGTTATGATTAAGGCTACTTTTTGGGTAAGTGTTATGGCTAGATCAAGTGTTAGGGTTAGGGTTACCGTTTTCATGATGTTTAGAGCTAGGGTTAGTGTTAGGGTCAGGGTCAGTGTTCGGGTTATAGTTAGGGTTAGTTTTAAACCCAGAATTATTAATAGAGTTAAGTCTAGGGGTAGGATTAGTGTTTGTGTTAGGTTAAAGTTTATCATTAGGTCTACAGCTAGGATTTTGTTTAGGTCTAGGGCTAGAGATATGGCTAGATTTAGGATTTGGTTTAGGTCTAGGGCTAGTGTTATGGTTAGGATTAGGTATAGGTTTATTGCTAGTGCTAGTATTACAGTTTGGTTTAAGGTTAGGGTCAGGTTTAGACATACGGTTACTGTTAGTATCAGAATAAGTGTCAGGGTTAGGGTTAGGGTTATGGTTAGAGCTACAATGAGGGCTAGGATTAGGACTAGTAATAGGGTTAGGGTTTAGGTTAAGCTAAGGACTAGGGTAAGGCCTAAGGTTAGCATTACGGTTAGGGTTAGCTTAGGTTAAGGGATAGGATTAGAGCTAGGATTAGGGCTATGTTTAGGGTTAGGGTAAGGTTTATGGCTAGTTTTCAGTTTAGGTTTAGGGTTAAACCTAGGGTTAGGTCTTGCATAAAGCCTAGGTTTTTTTGAGAGTTAGGGCTAGTTTTAGATTTATGGCCAATATATTGTCTAGGGATACGATTTTGGCTAGGTATAGGATTAGGGTTGGGAATAGGTCTAATGTTAGGGTTTAGGTATAACGTTTAGAGCTAGGGTTAGTATTAGGGTAAAATTCAAGGTCAGAGTAGTTTTAGAGTTAGGGTTTGGAATTGAATTAGGACTAGGTTTAGGGCTAGGTGTAGGGTTAGGTTTTGGTTTAGATAAAGTTTTAAAATTAGGGCTATGGCAAGGTTTTGTTTTAGGGCTATGGCTATGGTTAGGGCTAGTTTTAGGCTTAGCATTAGGTTTAGGTCTAGTGTTAGGTTTATGTTTAGGCTCAGGTTTAAAGTTAGATTTTGATTTAGGATTAAATTCAGGGTTAGGTCTAGGGCTAAGTATAGGGCTACTGTTAGGTCTTGGTTTATGGCTAGGATTAGGGTTATGGTAAGGCATAGGGTTAGAACTAGGAATAGGGCTAGGGTGAGAGTGAGAGTTAGACTTATGGCTAAGCTTAGTTTTTGGTTAGGTATAGAGCTTAATTAGGGCTAGCAATAGGGCTAGGTGTATGGTTATGTTTAGGCCTAAGGTTAATTTTAGGCTTAGGGTTAGGTTTCATGTAAACGATGGTGTTAGAGCTAGGGATAGGGCTAGGAGAGGTTAGAATTAGGTTTTGGTTTAGGGGTTCATTAGAGTTATGATTAAGGGTAGGTTTAGGGCTAGGATAAGGGCTAGGGTTTCTGTTAGGGTTAGGGCTATTATTAGTGTTAGGGTGAATATCAGGTCTAGGGTTATTTTTAGAGATAGTTTTACGGTTAGGTTTATGGCTATGTTTAGTGTAAGTGTTAGGTTTTGAGTAGGGGTCAACTTTAGAGCTAGGGGTATTATTAGGGTCAGGGTCAGGTTTAGGGTTTTGTTTAGGTTAGGGTTTAAGGTTAGGGCTCGAATTCGCATTAGGGTTTGTGTTAGGGTAATGATAGGGTTTGGTTTAGGGTTCAGGTTAGAATTAGCATAATGGATAGGGTTATAATTAGGGATAGGGTTAGATTTAGGCCTAGGGTTAGCATTATAATTAGGGTTATGTTTAGGGTAATTGATAGGGTTATTGCTAAATTTAGGTCTAGGGTTATGGATAGGATTATGGCTAGGGTTAGGATTAGAGTTATGGGTTTGTTTTGTGTTAAGTTTAGGGCTAGAATTAAGGCTAGGGCAAATGTCAGTTCTAGGATTATGGCTAGAGATAGTTTTAGGGTTAGGTTTATGGCTAGGTCTAGTATAAGGGTAAGGTTTAGGGGTAGGGTCAGGATTAGAGCTAGGTATATTATCATGGTAAGAGGCAGAGTCAGAATTTGGGTTGGGTTAAGGTGTAGGTTTAGGAGTTGAATTTGCAATAGGGTTAGAGTTAGTGTAATGATAGGGTTAGGTTTAGGGTTCAGGTTAGGTTTAGGTTAATGAAATAGGTTAGAGTTAGGGATAAGTTTAGGGTTAGGCCTAGGGTTACCATTAGAGTTATGGTTATGGTTAGGGTAATGGATACGGTTAGAGCTAGTGAGAGGGCTATGGTTATAGTTAGAATTCTGGCTAGGTTTAGTGTAAAGTTTAGGGCTATGTTCTGATTTAAGTTTAGGTTTAGGGTTAGGTTTAAAAGTAGGGTTAAAGCTCAAATTAGGGCTTAGTTTTGGGTTTGGTTAGGTCTAGGATTAGGGCTATGGTAATGCATGAACTAGTGTTGCAATTAGTGCTAGATTGGGGGTTAGGATTAGGGATAGGTTAGAGTTACCATTAGGTTTAGGGTTAGGGTGATATTTAGAGCAAGGGTTAGGTTAGGGTTAGTTTCAGAGTCAGGGTTAATTTTAGGGTTAGTGTTAGAACTCGAATTAGGGCTAAAGTTAGTAGTAGATGTACGGTTAGGGTTTGGTATATAGTTTGGTTTTCTTTTAGTGCTATGGTTATGGATATGTCTAGATTATGGATTAGCATCAGGGTTAGGGCTAGCGTTAGGTTAAGATTTAGGCTTAGGGTTAGGGTTTGATCTTGAATTAGGTTTAGATCTAGGGTTGGGGCTAGGGCTAGGGCTAGGGTTAAGTTTAGTGTGAGGTATAGGGGTATGGTAATGAATGTAGTTAGAACTAGGGATACAGCTAGGGCGAGAATTAGAGTTAGGTATAGTAGTAGTCTTAGGATTAGGATTAGAGTTAGGGCTAAATTAGGGCTATGATTAGGGCTAGGGTTAGAGCCAAATTAGGGTTGAGGATTAGGGCAAGTGTTAGTGTTAGGGTTAGGGCTAAATTAGGGCTAGTATTAAGAATAGGGTTAGTTTTATGGTTAGACAAAGGGGTTGGGCTAGAGTTAAGGTTAGCATTGGAGTTAAGGTTAAGTTTAGGGGAATGGGTGGGGTTATATCTAGCTTTAAGCATAGGGTGAGGTTTAGAATTTGGATTAGGCCTAGGGTTATGTTTCACTTTATGATTAAGGCTAGGTTTATGGCTAGGTCAAGGGCTAGGGTTTCTTTTAGGGTTATGGCTAGGACCAGGTCTAGGGCTAATATCAGGTCTAGGGTTAACGCTAAAAAAATTTAGGGTTTGTATATTACTAGGTGTAGTGTAAGAGTTAGGTTTAAGTTAAAGGTCAACTTTAGGGCTAGGGTTATTAATAGGGTCAGGGTCAGGGTCAGGGTTAGCATTTGGTTTAGCTAAAGGTTTACGGTTAAGGCTCGCATCAGCATTAGGGTTAGGTTTAGGATTAGGGTAATGGTTAGGGTTTAGTTTAGGTTTCAGTTAATGTTTAGGGTAATGGATGAGTTAGGTTTAGCAATCGGTTATGGTTACCATTAGGGTTAGGGTTATGTTTAGTATAATGGATAGGTTTAGAGCTAGGGTTGGGAGTAGGTTATGGTTTGAATTAAGTCTAGAATTAGGGTTAGGTTTAGGGATAGGGCTAGGGTGTGATATGGGGTATATTTTAGGGTTAGTGTAAGTGTTAGGTTTAGGGCTAGGGTTATGGTTAGTCATAGTGCTAGGGTTAGGGTTAGGTTTAGGTTTAGTGTTAGAAATGTTTTGGCATACTTCAGCTTTGGGAAATTTTCGCAAGGAAGAAACCAGAGTGCCCTAATAGAACTGATTGAGTGTGTGCAGTTTTAAGCAGTGAGCACCAACCCTGTTTGATTTCAAGTTCCATTTCCATTTACACATATAGGTCAAAATGAAGGAACCCTTAAAATACAAACTGTTCCTGATAGCAAACACTGAAGGGATAAGGCCCAAACCTGGGGAAAATAGTAATGCTAGGTAGAAGACAAATTATTCCAAGTATCAAATGAATTTGAACAAAACTCAGTCTAACACTAACACTAGATCTAACCCAACCCTAATCTAATTGTAACCTGTTTAGAGTACCTATGATCATAGAAGTGCCAAAGTTGGGGAGCCTAGACGCACAACTTAACAGATGAATCTTGTGCAGTATCAAAGAAATTTGATGAAAAATTGGGGGAGGTATTTTAGTACATTCATATTTCCCTGTTTTTTTTTTTTTTAAACTGCTCATGGATAAATTGTTTTTCATGCTTTAGGTACTTTCACACAGAAAAACCAAAGAATGCCCACATAGAGCTGGTTGAGTGTGTGAAGTTTCATGCAGGTAGCACCAACACTTTTTGATTTCCAGCTCCATTTTATTCACACCTATAGGCCCTAATGAAGTGAAACCTAAAAATTCAAACTGTTCCTGACACTGAACCATTGAATCTTGAAGGCCCAAATTGGGGTAGCCTACTAAGGCTAGGTCAAGGATGAATCCTGTACAGTATCAAATTAATCCAACCAAAATATTTGAAGCTCTTTCAATTCATGGGTATTCTACTTGCTTCTAATGCACCCAGAGATAAAGCTGTTACTTTCTACTTCATCTTAGGTCTACTTCCATGGCAAACACCAGATTATGCTCACTGAAAATTGATGGAGTATGTGAAAACTCAAGCAGATAGCCCAAACCTGTTTGAATACCAGCTTCATTTCCATTCACGCCTAAATGGAAAAAAAAAAGAGAATCATGAAAATCAAAACTGTTCCTGAAAGCAAACCCTTTATGTAGGAGGCCCAAACATTTGGAGTATAGTCAAAATAGGAAAAAGAGAGTCCTGCAGAGTATCATAGAAATTTGAAAACAAAACTAACTCTAACCCTAACACTAGGTATAATCCTAGTCCTAACACTAACCATAACACTAACCTTAACCTGATTAGAGTCCTCTTTGATCCTAGAATTCCCACACATGGGGAGCCACGTTGGGTAAGTGAACAGATGAAGTTTTCACAATATCAAAGAAGTCTTGCCAAATAATTGGAGAGGTAGTTCAGTGCATGCATATTTCCCTGTTTTATCCTAAAGTGAACTCACATACAGTTGCTTTGCATGCTTCAGCTTAGGGCTAATTTTCCAAGGAATAAACCAGAGAATGCCCATAGAAAACTGATTGATTGTGTGAGGTTTGAAGTAGCTAGCACCAACCCTGTTGGATGTCCAGCTCCATTTCCATTCACATGCATAAGTCAAAATGAAATGAAAACTTAAAATACAAAATGTCCAGGAGAGCAAACCCTTAACCTAAGAGGCCCAAACCTAGAGACTATAGTAATCCTAGGTAAAAGTTGAATCCTGCCCAGTATCAAAGAAATTCGAACAAAACTAAATCTAATAAAAACTAGTTGTAACCCTAGCCCTAATCTAATACGAAATATAACCTAACCTGTTTAGAAAACCAGTGATCAAAGTAGTCCCCAAGTAAAGGAGTCCAGTGTGGCAAGCTAACAGATGAATCCTGTGCAGTATCAAAGAAATCTGACCAAATAATTGGGGGAGGTATTTCAATACATGCATATTCCCCTGTTTACTCCTAATGTTCTCACGGATAAATTATTTTTTCATGCTTCAGTTTAAGGTACTTGCACATGGAAAAACCAGAGATTGCCCACAGACAGCTGATTGAGTGTGTGAAGTTTCAAGCAGCTAATACTAACTCTGTTTGATTTCCAGCTCCATTTTCATTCACGTCTAGAGGCCATAATAAAGTGAATCCTAAAAATTTGAACTGTTTCTGACAGTGAGCTGGCAAACCTTGAAAACTCAAACTTGGGGATCCTACTAAGACTAAGAAAATGATGAATCCTGTACAATGTCAAAGTAATCCATGCAAAAAAATTGAAGCTTGCTCCTAAAGTGCTCACAGATAAAGCTGTTTCCTTCTAATTCAGCTTTGGGATACTCCCACATGAAAAAAAAGGAGAGAATGTGCCCTGAGAACTGGTTGAGTGTGTGAAGTTTCAAGCAGCTAGCACAAACCCTGTTTGAGTCCAGCTCCATTTCATTCACCCCTATAGGGCAAAATAAGGTGACCAATGAAAAATTAAAACTACTCCCAAGAGATAACCCTTTTACTTGGAGGCCCAAACTTGGGAAGCATACTAAGAATAGAAAAAAAGATAAATCCTGGCCAGTATTCATAAAGTTGAAGAAAACTAACTCTAACATTAGTTCTAACCCTATCTCTAACCATAACCCTAAGCCTAACCTGTTAAGAGAACCATTGATCATAAAAGTTTCAAACTTGGTGAGACTAGTGGGGCAAGCTTATATATGAATCCTGCAGAGTATCAAAGAAATTTTACCAAATAATTGGGGGAGGTATTTCAGTACATGCATATTGCCCTCTTTTTTCCTAAAGTGCTCTTGGATAAACTTGTTTTGCATGCTTCAGCATATCGCTACTTTTACAAGGAAGAAACCAGAGAGTGCCCACAGACAACTGATTGAGTATGTGAAGTTTCAACCAGCTAGCACCAACCCTCTGATTTTCAGTTCCATTCTCATTTACCCATATAGGTCAAAATGAAGTGAGAAATTAAAAACAAACTATTCCCAACAGCAAACCATTGAACCGAGAAGGTCTCAAACTGGGGCACATAGTAAGGCTAGGTAAAAGATAAATCTTCCCAGTATCAAAGAAATTTAAACAAAACAAACTTTAACCCTAACACTAGCTCTAAAGCTAGCCCTAACCCTAATCATAACACTAACCCTTACCTGTTTAGAGAACTATTGATCCTAAAAGTGCCAACCTTGAGGAGCCTAGTAGAGCAAGCTCAAAGATGAATACTGTGTAGTATCAAAAAATCTGATCAAATTGTTGAGAGACATATCTTACATACATGTTTCTCTGTTTTCTCCTTAAGGGCTCTCCGATACAGTTTCTTTTGCATGCTTCATCTTTAGCCTACCTTCAAATGAAAGAAACTAGAGAGTGCCAATGAGAACTAATTGTGTGAAGTTTCAAGCACCTCTGGTGAAACCTGTTTCATTTTTAGCTCAATTTTCATTTACATCAATAAGCCATAATGAAGGGAAACCTTAAAATACAAACAGTTCCTGAGAGTGAACCATTGAACCGACAAGGCCCAAACCTCTGGAGCATAGTAAGGCTAAGTAAAAGATGAACCCTGCCAGGTATCATATAAATTTGAAGAAATCTAGGGCCGCATATGTGCTCTTAGCGCAGATGGAAGGCTGGGCTGTGCAGTTTCTCTGGGCACAGACAGCAGTATCAGCCACACAGGTGCTCTCTGCACACACAGAAGACAGCACAGACACAGAGGCTTTGCTTGCAGGTCACCAAACTGAGCTCTGGAAACAGCACAAGGTCACTCCAGAACCACCCACCTCACCAAACACCATACATGAGTAATAGATGGAATCCATCTTGCAAAACCTTACTCGTCATCTTTCAGTGGGTGTGGCTACCAGCTTGGTTCTGCAGCTTATCAGGTACCCAGTTTCCAACTCACTTATCTCCAGCTGTGATAACTCAAGATTTTTCACACAACCTTTTGGTGGGGTGTAGCTATCAATGAGGAACAGCAACTGTACAGGCACCTGGTTTCCAATTCAGAGACTAAGAGTAGGGAGGCTCCAGGTAGAAACTCAAGCCCTCTCACCCTGGCGACATACACAGTCCTGAGCACAGAGACTCATGCTAGGAATAGACAACTCCACCTACTGCAAGGAAAGAAAACAGAGATATGAGAGACTTTTTTTTTCTTTCTTGCTTTTCTTTTCTTGCTCTTCTCATCCATTCTCCTCTACTCTTCCCCTCTCGTCTTCACAACGTCAACATATGTGAAACCAAGAACTTTCCATGAAATTGGACTTTAAGAACTGAATCACTAGAATTGTATAATATAGAGGAATCACATAGGCCCCACCTCACCACCTTTTTATTTTCTCTTATTTTCTTTCTCCCTCTCTTTCTTTATCCCTGGTTATATTTTCTTCTTTTTTCTTTCTACCTCTATCCCACTTTCAGCCTCCTAAATTTTACTATTTATACATATGGTAATTTAATGAATACAGATAAGGAGTTTGAATTTATATCTTCTTTCATATATTCCCCCTGTATATTCATTAGAGTTCTCCTCCAAATTTGCTAAGTTAGATTAATTACATACCCTCATTCCTTTCCCCCTTAATATAGCATCCTACCCCTGACCCTGAATTCTCTATACACCACCAGAATTGGTATGCCTTTTATGACACTAAAGAGTATATTCTAAATAATTATTGAAGCCAACATCTGTAGACACAGAGTCTAAATATAATTTTTTTACAAAGGTTAGGCTTAGGCTTCGGGATACGGTTAGTTTTAGAGTTAGGTTTTGATCTATGCTTAGGGCTAGGGCAAAGGATAGGGAAAGGGTTAGGAGTAACGTTTGGGTTAGGTTTAGGATTATGGTAAGGGATAGGGTTAGAACTAGTGACAGGGCTAATATGAGAGTTAGAGTTAGTCTTAGAGCTAGGATTAGGGTTAGGGTTAAGGTTAGGGATAGGGCTAAATTAGGGCTAGTGTTAGTGTCAGGTTTCGGCCTTCAGTTAGGGTTGGAGTTAGAATTACATTTAGGGTAAGGTATTGGGTTATAGCTAGTTTGAGGGCAGGGAAGGGTTAGTATTAGGGTTAGGTCTAGGGTTAGGTTTAGGGTTATGATTAAAGCTAGGTTTAGGGCCAGGATGAGGGCTAATGTTTGTATTAGGGTTAGGGCTAGTATTAGGGCTAGGGCTAATGTCAGGTCTAGGGTTACAATTAGGGATAGATTTAGTGTTAGGTTAGGTGTATACTAATGGTCAGATTTAGAAGTAGGGTTTTATTAGGGTAAGGGTCAAGGTGAGGGTTTGGTTTAGGTTAGGGTTTAGGTTTAGGGCTTGAATTAACATTAGGGATTTGGGTTAAGGTAATGAAAGTGTTAGGTTTAGGGTTTAGGTGTGGTTTACTGTAATGGATAGTGTTATGATTAGGCCTAGGGTTAGCATAAGGGTTATAATTAGGGTAAAGGATAGGGTTTGATCTAAAATTAGGGGTAAGGTTATGTATAGGTTTAGGGCTTTTGTTTGTGTTAGGTTAGGGTTTAGGTTTGGTTTAGTGTAATGGATAAGGTTAGGGTTAGGCCTAGGTTTAGCATAATGAGTTATCATTAGGGTAATGGATAGGGTTAGATATAAGATTAGGGTAGGGTTATGTATAGGATTAGGGCTTTTCTTGGGTTAGGGTTAGAGTTACCTTTAGTGTTAAAGCTAGGTTTAGTGGCTGAGGATGTGGCTCAAGAAGTAGCGTGCTCACCTGGCATGTGCAGGGTGCTGGGTTTGATCCTCAGCATTACATACCAATAAAAAAAGATGTTGTGTCCACCGAAAACTAAAAAATACATATTAAAAAAATACTAGGTTTAGGACTTGGATTGAGGCTAGGTTTTGTGTTAGTTTAGGGCTAGGGTTAAGGCTACAGCTAATGTACAAAGTAGCGTTATGATTAGAGCTAGTGTTAGGGTCAGGGTTAGGGCTATGTCTAGTGTTAGGGTTAAATTTGCAGTTATGATGATGTTTAGAACTAGGTTTAATGTTAGGGTCAGAGTGAGAGTCCAGATTAGTTTTCAGGTTAGGGTTAGGACTAGAATTATAGATAGGATCAGGGCTAGGTGTAGGGTTAGGGTTATGATTTGGTTTTGTTTTAGGGCTAGGGGTAGAGTTAGGGCTAGTTTTAGAATTAAAGCTAGTGTTAGTTTGAGGTTTAGGCTTAGGTTTAGGGTTAGATTTAGAGTTAGATTTAGATCTAGGCTTTGAGCTAGGGGTAAGGATAGGGCTAGGATTAGGGCTAAGTTTAGTGCTAGTTATAGGGTGATGCAAAGGAAAGGGTTAAAATTAGGTATAAGGCTATGGTGAGAGTTTGAGTTAGTCTTAGGGCTAGGGTTAGGGTTGGGTTACAGATAGGGCTAAATTAGGGCTTGGATTAAGATTAGGGTTAGTGTTAGGGTTAGGCCTAATTTGAGTGCTAGGCTTAGTGTTAGGGTTAGGGTTAGGGTTAGGTTTAGATTAAGGGATGGGATTATAGCTACTTTTAGCACTAGGGTGAGGATTAGAATTAGGGTTTGGTTATGGTTACGTTTATGATTATGACGAGGTTTATAGCTAGAATCTGGGCTAAAGTTTTTGTTAGGATTCAGACTAGAATTAGAGCAAGGGCTAATATCAGTTCTAGGGTTACAGTTAGGGAGAGTTTTAGGGTTAGGTTTATAACTAGGTCTATTTTAAGGGTCAGGTTTCTTGTTAGGTTCAGGTTTAGAGCTATGGGTATTATTGGGTAAGGGTCAGGGTTATGTTTTTTATTAGATTAAGGTTTAGGTTTAAAGCTTGAGTTATCATTATGGTTAGGGATAGGTTAATGATAGTTTTAGGTTTAGAGTTCATGTTAGGTGTAGGGTAATGGATAGGGTTAGGGTTAAGTATAGGATTAGGGTTCAGGCTAGGTTTAGCAGAAGTGTTAGGGTTATTATTAGGGTAATGTATAGGGTTAGAGCTAGTGATAGGGCTAGTGTTATGCTTAGGATTAGGTCTAGGGTAAGGCCTAGGTTTAGGTTTAGGTCTAAGTTTAGGGTTATGGTTAGCTTTAGTGTTAAAGCTAGGGTAGGTTAAAGATATGGTAGGGCTTAGGTTAGGACTAGGTTCTGCAATAGGTTAGGGCAATGGCAAATGTTAGAACTTTGTTTTGATTAGGGCTAGTTTTAGGGTTAAAATTTGAGCTAAGTTTTAGGGTTAGGTTTAGGGTAAGGGTGATGTTTAGAGCTAGGGTTAGTGTTAGTGTCAGGGTCAGTGTTCAGTTTAGGGTTATGGTTAATGTGAAAGCCAGAATTAGGTCTATGGTTAAGACTAGGGAAGGGTTAGTTTTTGGCTTTAGGCTAATGGTTATTATTTTGGCTAGAGCTAAGTTTTTCTTTAGATCTAGGGCTAGATTTATGGATAGATTAGGTTTTTGTTTAGGTCTAGTGCTAGTGTTACGGTTAGATTTAGTTATAAGGTTACCAACAAGGCTAATGTTAGGGTTCAGTTTAGGATTAGGTTCTGGTTTAGACCTATGATTAGTGTTAGGGTCAGAATAAGGGTCAGGGTTAGGGTTAGGGTTTGGGTTATGGTTAGAGCTAGAATGAGGTCTAGGGTTAGGACATCTAATAGGGTTAGTGTTTGGGTTAGGTGAAGGAATAGATTTAAGATTAGAATTATAATTAGCATTAGGTTTAGGGTTGGCATAGGGTAAGGGATAGGGTTAGAGCTAGGTTTAGGGCTAGGGTTAGGGTTAAAGCTAGGTTTAGGGCTCGGATTAAGGCTAGTTTTGTGTTAGGGTTAAGGCTAGGGTTAGAGCAATGACTATTGTAAGAACTATGGTTA